>NW_007123509.1:71649-91096 GCF_000164805.1 Carlito syrichta
TTTTTTATTATTATTTATTGTAGAGATGAGGTCTCGCTGCCCAGGTGGGTCTCGAACCCGTGGGCTCAGGCAATCCACTCACCTCCGCCTCCCAAAGAGCGGGATTACAGGCTGAGCCACCAAGCCCGTCTTTTTTTGCCTTTTTAATAATAGCCATTCTAACTGGGGTGAAAGGATATCTCATTGTGGTTTTGATTTGCATTTCTCTGATGATTAGTGATGTTAAGGCTTTTTTTCATATACCTGTTTGGCCATTTATATTCCTTGAGAAATATCTATTCATGTCCTTTGCCCCTTTTGTATGGTTTTTTTATGTTTGAGTTTCTTATGTATTTTGAATATTAATCCCTTGTGAATGAATAGTTTACAAATATTATCTCTTGTTCAACAGGTTGTTTCTGCACTCTGTTGATTGTTTCCTTTGCTGTGCAGAAGACTTTTAAAAGTTTAACATAGGCCCATTTGTCTATTGTTGTTTTTGTTGCCTGTGATTTTGAGATCTAAGCCACAAAAATCTTTGCCCAGGTCAATGTCCTGAAGTGTTTCTCCTAAGTTATCTTCGAGTAGTTTTATAGCTTCAGGTCTTACATTTAAGTTTTTAATCCACGTGGAGTTGATTTTTGTATATGGTGTGAGATAGGGGTCCAGGTTCATTCTTCCACTTATGGATATCCAGTTTTTCCAGCACCACTTATTGAAGAGGATGCCCTTTCCCCAATGTATGTTCTTGGTACCTTTGTCAAAAATTAATTAGGAGTAAATAAGTGTATTTATCTCTGGGTTCTTCATTCTGTTTCATTGGTCTGTTAGTCTGTTTTCATACTACTACCATGTGTTTCAGTTAATAGAGCCTTGCAATATATTTTGAAATTTGATAGTGTGATGCCTCTGACTTTGTTCTTTTTCCTCAGAAAATGTTTGTTTTAAATTTCATGAAGTCCAGTTTGTCTGCTTTTTAGTTGTTCTTGTCTGTGCCTTTGGTGTCTTATCCAAGAAATCACTGCCTAGTCCAATGTCATGAAATTTTTGCCATGTTTTCTTCTAAGAGCTTTATAATTTTAGGTTTTGTATGTAGGTGTTTTCTATGGTTTGAATATGGCTTGTCCACACCAAAACCCATGTAGGAACCTTAATTCCCAGTGCAATTATGTTGGGAACAGAAACCTTAAAGAAATGTGTTCTAAGAGGAGTTGTTTGGGTCGTGATGGATCCACCCTTTTGGGTAGCCTCGTGCCTTTCTCATGGTAGTGAATGAGTTTTTGTTCTGATGAGACTGGATTAATTCTCACAGGGATGAATTATTTCCTTAAAAGGTGGGTTATTATAAAGCCAAGATACCCCTTGGGTTTTGCCTCTTAGCACATGCTCACTTATCCTTTGACCTTCCATGGTGCTGTGATCCAGCACAAAAGCTCTCACCAGATGCCAAGTGAATGTCAGCACCATGCTTCTTCAACTTCCCAGTCTACAGAACCATGAGCTGAATAAACTTTTAGTTATAAATTTTCTTTATAAATTACCCAGTCTCAGCTATTCTGTGATAGCAACACAAAATGGCCTAAGGTTGTCTTTGGCCTGTTTAGAGTTGATTGTCATATATGGTTTTAAGTAAAGTTCCAACTCCATTCTTTTGTATGTGGATATCCAGTTTTCTAGCACCATTTATGCAAAAGGTGTCCTTTCCTCATTGAATGATTTCAGCAGCCCTGTTGAATATCATTTCATCGCACATGTAAGAGTTTGTTTCTGGGCTATTTCATTGGTGTATGTGTCTGTCTTTATGCCCGTACCAAACTGTTTTGATTACTGTAACTGTGTAGTAAGTTTTGAAATCAGAAAGTATGAGTCCTCCAGCTTTGTATGTTTGTTTGTTTGTTTGTTTTAAGATTGCTTTGGCTACTCAGAGACTCCTATGATTCTATATGAAGTTTAGGATGGGTTTTGCTATGTCTGCAAAACACATCATTGGGATTTTGATAGGAATTGCATTAAATCTGTAGATCACTTGGAGAAGCATTGGCATCTTAATGATATTAAGTGTTCCAATCTACGTGCATGAGCCATCTTTCTATTTATTTATATCTTCTTTAAATTCTTTCAGAAATTTTTTATGGTTTCGATTATACAAGGCTTTCACCTTCTTGCTGAAGTTAGCTCCTAAATATTTTATTCTTTTTGATGCTGTTGTAAATTGAATTATTTTCAGCCTGGTGTGGTGGCTTAGGCCTGTAATCCCAGCCCTTTGGGGAGATGGAGGTGAGAGGATTGTCTGAACTCACAGGTTCAAGACCAGCCTAGACAACATGGTGAGACCTCATCTCTACAATAAATAAAAAAATTAGCTGGGCATGGTGGTGTGTGCCTGTAGTTCCAGCTACTTGGAAGGCGAGACAAAAGGATCGCCTGAGTCTAGCAGGTCAAGGCTGCAGTGGCCGTGAGCATGCCACTGTACTCCAGCCTGGGCAATAAAGTGAGACTAAAAAAAAAACTGAATTATTTTCATAATTTCCTTTTCAGATTATCATTGCTAGTGCATAGAAATGCAACTGATTTTTGTGTTTATATTGTATTCGTATTCTGCAGATTTTCAACATATAAGGTCATATCATCTGTGAACAGAGGTAATTTTACTTTTTCCTTTCCAATTTGGATGTCTTTTATGTCTTTTTCTTGCCTAATTACTCTTTCTATAACTTTCAATACTACTTTTTTTTTTGAGTCGGAGTCTCACTCTGTCACCCATGCTGGAGTACAGTGGCACACTCATAGACACTGCAGCCTTGACCTATTGGGCTCTGGAGATCCTTCCATTTCAGCCTTCCAAGTAACTGGAACTACAGATGCATGCCACCACACCCAGTTAAATTTTTAATTTATTGTGGAGACAAGGTCTCACCATGTTGCCCAGGCTGGTTTTAAGCCCACAGGCTCTGGCAATTCTCTTGTCTTGCCCTCCCAAAGTGCTGGGATTACAGGCATGAGCCACAGAGCCTGGCCTCAGTACTACTTTTAATAGAAGTGGCAAAAGCAGACATTCTTGCCTTGTTTCTAATTTTAGAGAAAAAGCTTTTAGACTTTCACCATTGAGTACAGTAGTCACTGTAGGTTTTTCATATATGGCTTTTATTATATTGAGGTAGTTTTCTTCTATTCCTAGTTTGAGTGTTGTTTAATTATTATTACAAAAGGGTGTTGAATTTTCTCAAATGCTCTTATTCATCAGCTGAGATTATCTTGTAGGTTTTTTCTTTTTCTTCTTCTTTCTTTTCTTTTCTTTTCTTTTTTTTTTAAGTCAAATCCTCACTCTGTTGCCCAGTCTGGAGTGCAGTGGTATACTCACTGCCACTGCAGCCTCTACCTGCTACGCTCAGATGAAACTTTTGCCTTATCCTTCCACATAGCTGCAACTACAGGTGCATGCCAACATAACTGGCTAATTTTTTGAGATATCGTAGAGACAAGATCTTGCCATGTTACTCAGGCTAGCCTTGAACTCCTGGTCTCAGGCAACCCTGTTGCCTCAGCCTCCCAAAGTTCTGGGATTACAGGCATAAGCCTGTGTGCCTAGCCATGATTTTTTTTCTTTGTTCTTATCTTAGTTCATTTTGTGTTGCTATAACAGAATACCTAAGATTGGGTAGTTCATTAAGAGGTTTATTTAGCTCATAATTCTGTCAGCTGGGAAGTTCAAGAGCATGGCACTTGTGAGGGTCACGTGACACGTCAAAACATGGTGGAGAAGTGGAAAAGTGAGCAGATGTGCAAAGAGATCACATGGTGAAAGAGGAAACAAGAGAGAGGCTAGAAAGCTGAACTTGCTTTTGTAACAACCATCTGGTAACTAATCTAGTATATGAGAGTCAGAACTCATTCCCACAGAAGGGCATTAATATGTTCATGAAGGCTCTACTCCAATGATACAAACTCCTCCCACTAGGCCTTATCTCCTAACACTGACAAATTGGGGATCAAATGTTAACATGAGTTTAGCATGGATAAAGCACATCCAAAACATAGTAATTCTATTAATGTAGCATATTACATTGATAGAATTTTTTTTTTTTTTTTTTGAGTTGGAGTCTCACTCGGTCGCCCAGACTAGAGTGCAGTGGCCGCTCCCGGCCACCGCAGCCTTGCCTGCTGGGCTCTGGTGATCCTTCCGTCTCAGCCTTCCGAGTAGCCAGAATTACAGGTGTGCGCTACCACGCCCAGCTGATTTTTTGATTTATTGTAGAGATGAGGTCTTGCTGCCCAGGCGGGTCTCGAACCCGTGGGCTCAGGCAATCCACTCACCTCAGCCTCCCAAAGGCACGGGATTACAGGCTGAGCCACCGAGCCCGGCTTAGAATTTTTTTTTTTAGTTGGAGTCTCACTCTTCTCGCCCAGGCTGAAGTGCAGCGGCATACTCACGGCCACCGCAGCCTTGACCTGCTGGGCTCAGGAGATCCTTCTACCTCAACCTTCTGAGTAACTAGAACCACAGACACACACCACCACATCCAGTTATTCTGGTGATTTATTGTAGAGATGAGGTATCACCAAGTTGCCCAGACTAGTCACAAACACCCAGACTCAGGCAATCCTCTAGCCTCAGCCTCTCAAAGTGCTGGGATTACAGGCTGAGCCACCACGCCTGGCTGAGAGCATTTTATAAGTTGAATCATACTTACATTTCAGGAATAAATCTCACTTGATCGTGGTATAATTATTTTAATATGTTACTGAATTTGACTTGGTAGTATCTTTGAGGATCTTCACATCAACGTTCATAAGGAATATTGGTCTGTAGTTTTCTTGTAGTGTCTTTACCTGCCTTTGGCATAAGGATGATGCTGTTCTTATACAATGAGTTGGGAAGCGTTTCTTCCTCTTCAATTTTCGGAAAAGTTTGAGAATTTATGTTAGCTCTTTAAGGGTTTGGTAGAATTCATCAGTAAAGCCATCAGGTCCAGAGTTTGTTTATTGTTTGTTTGTCTTGTCAGAAGATTTTTCTTAATTACAGATTCACTCTCCTTACTGATTGTAGGTCTATTCAGGTTTTCTATATCTTCATTATTTAGTTTTGGTAAGTTGTATGTTTTCAGGAATGTATTCATTTCTTCGAGGTTATCCATTTTCTGGCATACAGTTATTCATAGTACGCTCTTATAATGCTTTTTATATCTATAAAATCAGTAGTGATGTTCTCACTTTTTTTTTTTGAGTTGAAGTCTCATTCCATCACCCAGGCTGGAGTGGCATGCTCATGGCCACCACAGCGTCGACGTACTGAACTCAGGTGATCCTTCCGCCTCAGCCTTCCAAGTAACTGAAACTACAGGCGCATAGTACTGGCTAAGTTTTTTTTTAAAAATTATTTATTGTAGAGAGGAGGTCTTGCCAAGTTGCCTGGGCTGATCTTGAACCTGCAGGCTCAGGCAGTCCACTCGCCTCGGCCTCCCATAGTGCTGAGATTATAGACTGAGCCACTGAGTCCAGTCATGTCCCTACTTTTAATACTGACTTTAATAATTTGATTCTTTTTTTTTTTTTTTGAGTTGGACTCTCACTGTGTCACCCAGGCTGGAGTGCAGTGGCATGCTCACGGTCACCGCAGCCTCAACCTGCTAGGCTCAGGCAATCCTTTCATCTCAGCCTTCCAAGTAGCTGGAACTACAGGCGCATGCCACCACATCCTGCTAATTTTTTGATTTATTGTAGAGATGAGGTCTCGCCAAGTTGCCCAGGCTGGTCTTAAACCTGTGGGCTCAGGCACCTTGGTCTCCCAAAGTACAAGGATTATACATGCACTGGGCTGTATTTTTTTTTTTTTTTTTTTTGGTCTATCTACATAAAGGTTTGTCCGTTTTATTCCCTTTTCAAAGAACCAACTTGTGTTTTCATTGATTTTTCTCTATTGTTTTCCTAATCTGTATTTTGTTTATCTCTAATTTTTACCATTTTCTGCTGTTGACTTTAGGTCTAGTTTTTCTTTTTCTATTTCCTTAAGTTGTAAAGTTAGGTTGTTGATTTAAGATCTTTCTTGTGTTTTTAAAGTAGGTGTTGATAGGTATATATTTCCCCCTCAGCACTGTTTCCACTGCATCCCATAAGTTTTGATATGTTGTTTTTGTTTCCATTCATCTCTGAATATTTTGTAATTTTCTTTGTGATTTCTTCTTTGGTCCTTTGGCTGTTTAAGTGTATGTTGCTCAACAGTCACAATGTTGTGATTTTTTCTCCCCCCCCCCAGTTTTCTTTTGGTATTGATTTCAAACACTTCCTGTTGTGGTTTGAGAAGACGCTTTGTATAATACTTTATATATTTTTTTTATTTGGAGTCTCACTCTGTCACCCAGACTGGAGCGCAGTGGCCGCACCCGGCCACTGCAGCCTCGACCTGCTGGGCTCCGGCGATCCTTCTGTCTCAGCCTTCCGAGTAGCTGGAACTACAGGCGCGCGCTACCACACCCGGCTGATATTTTGATTTAGCATAGAGATGATGTCTCACCAAGTTGCCAAGGCGGGTCTCGAACCCGCGGGCTCAGGCAATCCACTCACCTCAGCCTCCCAAAGGCATGGGATTACAGGCTGAGCCACCGACCCCGGCTTGTATAATACTTTATATGTTATCTATCTTTTTATGTGTCTTGAGACAATTTGTGACCTAACATGTGATCCATTCTGGAAAACGTCCTATGTGCACTTGAGAAGAATGTGTATGCTATTGTTGGGAGTGTTCTGTATATATCTATTCTATTAGGTTAATTGGCTTAGTGTGTTGCCTTAACTCCTCTATTTTTTCATTTATCTTCTGACTGGTTGTTTTATTCACTATTGAGAGTGGGGTATTGACATTACCAACTGTTATTATACAACTATTTTTCTATCAGTTCTGTCAGTTTTTGTCCATTATTTTCATAGTCTATCATTAGGTGAGTAACTCACATGTTTTTATAATTTTATGTCTTCTTACTATATTGAACCTTTTGTTAATATATAATGTTCCTCTTTATCTCTCATAAACTTTTTTATTTAAAATCTATTTTGCCCAGGCACAATAGCTCATTTCTATAATCCCAGCACTTTAGGAGGCTTAGGCAGGAGGATCGCTTAAGTCCAGGAGTTTGAGACCAGTCTGGCAACATAGTGAGACCCTCATCTCTACAAAAAAAAAAAAAATTAGCCATATGCAGTGATGTGCTACTCAGGAGGCTGATGCTGGAGGATTACTTGAGCCCAGGAGTTCAAGGCTGCAGTAAACCATAATCATGCCACTGCACTTCTAAAGAAATAAATGAATAAGTCAACTTTGTCTGGCATTAGCACAGCCACTCTCATGTTCTATAGCTCTTTTTTGGTTACTATTTACGTGAAATCTTTTCATTTACAATCCACTTGTGTCTAAAGTGAGTCTCTTATAGACAAACATCTTTTTTTTTCTCTTTTAATTTTTATTTTGAAATTGTGGGGTACAATTCAGGGTTAAGTATATAAATGTTCATTGGGCAGTTACCCTTATTTAATCCATTTGGCCATCTCTGTCTCTTTCTCTCTGTGTCTCTCTCTCTCTCTCTCTCTCTCTCTCTCACTCTCTCTCTCTTTTGAGTTGGAGGTCTCACTTTGTCACCCAGGCTGGAAGGCAGTGGCATGATGACTGCTCACTGCAGCCTCAACCTCCTGGGCTCAGGCAATCCTCTGGTTTTAGCCTCCTAAATAACTAGAACTACAGACAGATGCCACTATACCTTGCTAAGTTTTAAATTATTTTTGTAAAGATGAGGTCTCATTATGTTGCCAGGTTTGTCTCAAACTCCTAGGCTCAAGCAATCCTCCCCTCTTGGTCTCTCAGAGTGGTGGGATTATAGCCATGAGCCACTGTGCCTGGCCCCATCTCTGTCTTTTGACTGAAGAGTATAATCCACTTGCATTTAAAGTAATTACTGATAAAGATAAACTTATTTCTGTCATTTTGCTGTTTGTTTTCTAGATACCTTATCGCTGTTTTATCCCTCGTTTCTTGTATTACTGTCTTCTGTATTTAGTTAAATTTTTTGTAGTGAAACACTTAAATTCCTTTCTCATTTTCTTTTGTATATATTTTGTAGCTATTTTCTTTGGTTACCATGGGGATCACATTTACCATCCTAAAGTTATAACACTCTAACTTAATTTCAATAACATATAGAAACTCCTCTCCTTTAACAGCTTTGCCTCTACCCCTTTAAATTGTTGATGTCACAAAACAACATCTGTATATATTGTATATCCAAAAACATAACTAAAGTTTTTTTAAGTTCATTGGTCTGTTAAATTAAAACATTTTGAAAACAAAATGTGGATCATAAACCAAAGTTACAATAATACTGTCTTTTAGACAAATAACTGTATTTTTCAAATGTGTTAGTCTCTTAAGTCATGTTGAATATAAAAACCAGGCCATTGCCTTGCTAAGGTATGGTGTGGCCAGGTGCTCTTTGAGCTATGGCCAGGCCATGTTTTCTTGAGCTTTGGCTCCCTTCCCTACCTTGGGGAGATGAGTCTTTTCTTTCTCTTTCTCTCTCTAATTTACTTTCTAAATAAAGTATATTCTCTTAAAAAAAAAAACACTGGAGTTATAAACTGGTGTTACAATAATACTAGTTTTTATATTTGCCCATATTCTTACCTTTATTGAGATCTTTATTTCTTCATATGGCTTCAAGCTACTGTCTCCTAACTACCCACCCAACCTAGTTCCAGCATGTATAGTGGTAATGAAGTCCCTCAACTTTGTTGATCTGGTAATGTTTTAATTTCTCCTTCATTTTGGAAGGACAGTTTTGCAAGATATAGGATTCTTGGTTGATCTTTTTTTTTCCTTTTAGCATACAGAATATACTAAAGAAAAGTAAACAGAGTCTAAGAGACCTGTGAGAAGCCATCAAGTTTGTTTCTCAGACCCAATAATTTCCAATTTTCTGCCTTCAAGTTTGCTAATTCTTTCTTCTGCCTGATCAAATCTGCTTTTGAATTCTTCTAGTGAATTTTTTATTTCAGTTATTGTACTTTTCAGCTCCAGAATCTTTTTGATTTCTTTTTAAATGTTCTATTTACTGATATTTTCATTTTGTTCATACATTGTTTTTTTTTAAATCTTATTTACATCCTCTTCTAGTTATTTGAGAAATTTTTTAAAAAGACTATCTAGTAGATTTGCCATCAGTTCTGTTTCAGGGACAGTTTCTGGTTTTTGTTTGGTTTTGTTTCTTGGATAGGACATAATTTCCTGTTTCTTTGTATGGTTTGTGATTTTTTTATTGAAAACTGAGCATTTGAATTGCATAATGTGATAACTCTGGAAATCAACTTTCCTTCTTCCCTAGGGCTGTTGAGTTTTGTTATTATTGTTATTACTACTACTACTACTACTACTACTATTATGTTTCATTGCTGTAGGTTATGCCAAGAATCAGCCTGAGGTGTAAACTTAAGGTTTGCTCAGGTATTTCTTGAGAGTGGCCTTTCCCTGGACATGCACAGTTGCTTCCTAATTTTTTCAATATGCAGCAGTGCCCCCTTATCTGAGAGGGATACCTTCCAAGACCCCCAGTGGATGCCTGAAACCTTGACTAGTACTGAACTCCATTGTTATGAAGCAGAACATGTTTCTGTTCATATTTCTAGATTTAATGTTTTTTTCTATCTTAACTGAGCACTTATCATGCACCATGGCCATAGCTTCTGCAGTTTGCAGTGTGATAGCAAAACTAGCATGAATTTCTTTTTCCTTCTTCACAATTTCACAGATAAAAGATTTGTTCTTACTGTAGAGGCTAACAACCTCAGCATATTTTTTTTCTTTCTTAAGTTGAGAACTTTCACCTTTTCTCTTTATGACTTCTCTTTGGCATAACCAAATTGCTAGCATCACTACTCTCGCACTTTGGAGCCATTATTAAGTAAAATGTGGGTTATTGAACACAAGCACTGCAATACTGTGACAGTAGATTGTGACACCTGAGAGGGCTACTAAAGGACTTATGGGTGGATAGCGGGTTGCGTATGCAATGTGGATACCCAGAACAAAGGGATGATGACTCATGTCCCTGGCAGGATTGAGTGGGATGGGAAAACATTTTATCGTGCTACTCAGAACAGCGCACAATTTAAAACTTTGGATTCTTTTCTGGAGTTTTCCATTTCATATTTTCAGACTGTGGTTGACTATGGGTAACTGATACCATGAAAAGTGGAACTTTTGGTAATGGGAGACTACTGTGTGTGTTTACTTTTGAATGTCCTAGTCTTTAATGTCTGAATGATAAAAGAAAAATTAGGAGGAAGGGGGGAAAAGGCTCCTGCCCTTTAAATCCCTAGAAGTCAATTCAATTGGAGGAAGAGGGGCTTGCAACGATGGAGAAGCTGCAACAACAATGGCCACCTGCCTGTTTGTATCTCTGTGATCAGAAACAGCAATCGGCTATCAGAGCACATGTCCTCAGTATCTGAAGGACAGGCTGCTTTTTACTCATCTTGACTCCTGAAAGCTGTGGGCAAACATGCTACAGGAACATGTGCACAGCTGCCTGCTATCAGGTTGGGGGTGGGGAACAGGTAGCTGCTACCATGCTAAAATCTGAAATTGACAGAAATTAACCATAGTTTGGCCATCCAAGCCTTCTCTGGAAGTTGGAAGCCTTTAATAGACTACAGAGTTTCCATATAGTTAATCAGTCAGATTCTACCAATGCAATTGTTGTCTAGGTGGGGAGAGATTTCTGGTGCTTCCAATTTACCACTTTTCCAAAATCCTCTCTCTAATTTAATTTTGAAAATACTTGTTGGAAAATTTTTCTCAATTTATGGGCCATTTTTCATAGTGTGTGTTAATACTGTAATGAACATCTTTGTGTCATCCATCTGTGTAAGTATCATGCATTCTTCTTAAAACTTTTTTTCACTCACCTTCTAAAAGTTTATAAGGACACCTGTTTTACTGTGACTTTATAAGCCCTGGGTTTTATCATAATATATTTGCCAATTTTGTGTTGAAAAAAATGGTATCTCATTTTTACCCCTTTATTTCTAAACTGACCAAGCATCTCTTCATTGAAACCCTTCTGATGATTCAGTGTGGTCATTCTGAGCATCGAGTACTACATCCCTCCATATCTTCTTGCTACTGTCAGAGGCCAATGAGTTATATGAAACTCTTTTTCCCTTCCTTGGCCCCAGAGGGCTGGGCTTTCTTGGATATTGGTCCTATCATTTTAGTTTCTTCCTACACTGTGAACCTTGATACATGACTTCTTGCTGCTTCCAACAGCACACCAATTCTTCTCATTCTCTATTTTTGATATTGTGTTTAATGAACATTTATTGTATGTCTATAAAGTGCAAGGTTTTTAGAAAGATTTTGAATTAAAGATTTAAAAAATTTAGTAAGACACAGTACATACCAACCCACCCCCCCAAATAAAGGAATAAAGATATGAACAAGCCAGGTGCAGTGGCTCACACTGGTAATCCCAGCACTTTGGTAGTCAGAGGCGAGAGGATTCCAGACCACTGCACTCCAGTTTGGGCGACGGAGTGAGACTCCAACTCAAAAAAAAATAAATAAATAAATAAACAATAACACAAAGGAGATAACTAAAGAGAGATATCAGACTGAGGATGAAAGGAAACAGCCTCAAAGTTCCAAAGTAGGATCTAGTATTTCTTAAAGCATAATTATTTTAAAATTCTACCCCAGGAAATTAGTATTGTATAAAATTCTTCTAACCTGTTGGCATAGAAACCAAATAAACAAAATTAAGTCCTGTGCTAAATGAGATTAAATAAGCTTTGATTTGGGGATTGGGGGGTTCTTCTGTGATAAGGGCTCTAAGTCTGCTGGCACAGACTCCAGGAGCTTCAGGTGGCTGTTCAGAAGGCATTCTTAATTCTTTTTTTGGTTTCAGCTGTGTTTTTTATTTTTATTTTTTTGAGTTGGAGTCTCACTCCGTTGCCCAGGCTGGAATGCAGTGGCACGCTTATGGCCACCCCAGCGTCGACCTGCCGGGCTCCAGCCATCCTTCTGCCTCAGCCTTCCAAGTAACCAGAACTACAGGTGTGCACCACCATGCCTGGCTCATTTTTGATTTATTGTAGAGATGAGGCCTCATCAAGTTGCCCAAGCTGGTCGTGAACCCGCAGGCTCAGGCAATCCACTCTCCTCGGCCTCTCAAAGTGCTGGGATTACAGCTGAGCCACTGAGCTCAGCCTCAGCTGTGCTTTTTAGAAGGGAGATTTGGTGCTGGGAGTATTCAATTAATGTTTCTTTTAAAAAGTGTTTCTGTGCTATAGTGAGAAAGGAGGACATTATTAATATGGCATCTTTGTAACTGAACAATCTGAGTGTATTTCCTTTTTTAAAATCTCTTTGAGAAAGGTGGTTGATTATCCAGGGTAACCCAACTGGTTAGAATGTAAATATTACTCAATATCTTAGACATTTTATTTGAGTTTGACCAAAATACTCATTTTGAAAACTCTACTTACGTATATTACTTGAATGCTTACTATGTGCTCGGCATTAGCTATTTGGCTGTGGGTTTGCAAATCCCTAACTGGAAATGTTCTGTTCCAATTTCATCCTTATCTACTGGCATCTACTAAGTCCAATTTGTAGTTATAAGATGGCCTTTTTTCCCTGTTGTACCATCAGGATATGGTATAGAACCAACCTCACCAGAGGCATATTTGAGTTAGCAAAACATTTATTCAATTTCCCTACAGTGTATTATTCCATGCAGTACTGTTTGTGGTTGCCAAAATACAACTATTTTACAATCAATAATAAATGAACGATGAGCAAATTTACTAGAATTGCTTTTCATTTCTGTCAGCTTTATGAAAGTTTTCACATTTTCATATATTTATTTTCAAAGAGTGTATGTACATCAGGAAAAAAATCTGAGAACTAATTTGGCACCAATTATTTTAACAGCTCCAGAGAGAACATAGATCATTTATTGTCAGTATTTTCAAGAATTTTTCTACAAGGAAAGAACTCACAAGGCTAAAAAGTTCCATCCTGTATTTATTTGTGCGAGTGTCTATATAGGCTTTTGTGACTACTCCCTGATCTTTTGTCACCACTTAAATAAAGATAATGACCAAATTTGACTATTTGAGAATGAGCAGAACCTTGCTCCTTTTTCTTTTTCTTTTTTTTTTTTTTTTTTTTTGAGTTGGAGTCTCACTCTGTGGCTTAGGCTGGAGTGCAGTGGCACGCTCATGGCCACCCCAGCGTTAACTTGCTGGGCTCAGGTGATGCTTCCACCTCAGCCTTCCAAGTAGCAGAAACTACAGGCATGTGCTACCACATAGAGTTAATTTTTTGATTTATTGTAGAGATGATGTCTCCCCGAGTAGCCTGGACTAGTCTCGAACCTGTGGGCTCACACAATCCTCTCACCTCGGCCTTCCAAAGTGCTGGGATTATAGGAGTGAGCCACTACGCCCAGCCGCTCCTTCATTTTAAAGAAATTGTTCCAGCTGGCAGACTTAGGGCAATCTTTTGGAGCTTATTATATTATGCTGTTCCTTAAGAATATTTTCAGGGGCTACCAAGGCTTAATGTGCAAATCCTCTATTCAATAACTTAAAAAATCAATATGTAGTATTAATTTGACTTTATATTAGTAAATAAAATTACAAATTTAGTGACAAAGTGGAGTCATATAGATCATTATTGTAACATGATTTCTTTAGGCTATATCTGAGAACTGTCTTTCTCTCATCACAAATAATTTTGTCATCCCCCCTTCCCCACTAAGAGATTCGAACAAACACTAGCATGATTTCTAACAGCTCAAGGCCATGTCCTTGGACCAATTCAGTCCCCATAAAATTCCTGTCTGAGAAAACTCAAGGCTGCTGAAAATTTTACTGTTTATTCCAGCCAACTCTTGAAGATTGGGCCTCTGTCTCTGAATCTCTGTGGAAGGGTAGGAGCCTAACTTCAGATAAGTAGGTTAACAAACCCAGATGGTCTAAACACATTGACCAAGCCCCTTACCCGTGTCTCTGCTTCAGCCCCACACACACCCCCATTATTCCGTTAAAATTTTCAGTCACCTCTATATGGATGGGAGTTGAACTCAGTTCTGTACTGACATCTCTTTTTCTCTGCTGCAGTAATTACCAAATAAAGTCTTTCTTTACCACCTTTAACGCGTGTCCAACTTTGTTCTTCTTTAAAACATTCAACCAACAACTTGAACTAAACCACTTAACATATAGACCCACAGAAGCTTTTAACTCACCTCAGAAACAAGTCAATAGCAATAGACTATGAATTCAGTGGAATGGCAACTGCCACAGTCACGATGATAAGTCACTTACAATCCAGTCTGGTCAGAGAATTTGAAATAATGCTCTGCTCGTCTCAATCATTCCCGCTGTAAAAATGAAAGAATCAAAGAGTGAATTCTTTCTACCAACAAGTAACTAATCAAGATGAGCTGTAGTTAAATAAATAAATAAATAACAAGCATCTCCTTTACCAAAAGGATTCATTTTCCTTTTGGTTCTAGGGGTCAAAAAAAATTATTTTCCCACCTGCCCATCTTAGTTTCATTAGCTGGGATACACGAACAAATAGATAAAAGAGAGATTAGCAAGAGAAAAGAAAAAAACAGTTTTAATTAGATATACAGCTACACACTTAAAAAAAGGAGTTCACAAAGAAAAAGGTGACTCAAGGAGACAGCCAGGGTTGAGGCTTATGTAGTCTACCATTTTAGGCTAAACAAAGGAAAATAGTTTTGGGCTTCTGAGTGGGGAAGCAACTTATGGGAAGGTGACTAGGAAAAGTATGGTAAACAAATGTGCTTTCTCCATTGATAAGAGTTAAGAGTCCTGTGTAAGGAAGAGGGAGACACCTTGACAAACAGAATTTTTTAATATAAATATGAATTTCCTTTACTAAAGAAAAGCACGTGCCCTATTATTAGAGCTTTTTCTACGTATGTTGGCTCTCAATGGCCTTTAACTAAAATAGTCCATATGCCAAAAAGGCATATTTGGGGGAGGGGATGGCATATTCTGATATCCCTTTCTTGGTAATAAATTTTATTTCTGTTGAGCATTCTTCAGGGGGCGGGGGTTAATGCGGAATTTTCCTGTTGACCAACTGGGGAGATGAGGTGAGGGCAGAAAAGGACATTGTGGCTATCTCCTCAGATTATTAGTCAAAGCTCACCATGCCCCCTTGTGGTTGGGCTACTGAGATGTGAGATGTGTTCTCTTGGAGCTGTCAGAGGACAAGGACGCATGTGTACCCAGTTGTCTTTACATTTTGCGCCATGGGCAAGGACGCATGTATACCCAGTCGTGCTGGTCGTCATATTATGACAAGGAGAACCAACATTAGGATGGAATCAGTGGCATAAATAGCAACGTGGAAAAATGGAAGGAAACTGAATTCGAGATAATATTGCTGAACCTCAGAATCAATCAACCCTGAGCCTGCTCCAACTTAAAGTTACTTAAGATGATGAATTCCCATATTATGACATTTTGAGTTGGTATTCTGTTACTGAAGCCAAAAACATCTTGAGACAGGAATCCGCATGTTCTGTAAGGTTTCCGTCTCCACTAACAGTAGCAGAGCCCACACGAGGGAGACAGTGTTCTCCAGGGAGGAAAGATGGGCCATCCAGCTCAAAGGAGCCTCTGGGGTGAAACTCTCACAGCAGTATCTGAGCAAGTGAAGGGTGGTCTCCTAAGATCCAGCTGGACCAGCTGCCAGAGGAAACAGAAATTTTGATGAGGGAAGGTGGTTGGGAGGTGGCAAAGAGGAGTAATGTTGAAACCAGCAAGCTGCCGAGCTCGATGGCTCAGCCTGTAATCCCGCCCCTTTGGGAGGCTGAGGTGAGTGGATTGCCTGAGCCTGCGGGTTCGAGACCCACCTGGGCAACTTGGCAAGACCTCATCTCTACAATAAATCAAAAATTAGCCAGGTGTGGTAGTGCATGCCTGTAGTTTCAGCTACTTGAAAGGCTGAAGCAGAAGGATTGCCAGAGTCCAGCAGGTCGAAGCTGCGGTGGCCAGGAGCGTGCCACTGCACTCCAGTCTGGGCGACAGAGTGAGACTCCAACTCAAAAAAAAAAAGAAAGAAAAGAAACCAGCAAGCCTGTGAAGGCAGCTATGTGTGCCAAAGTGTTTGGGTGAGATTGAGAGGGAGGCCAACATTAAAGAGATGAAAAATGAAAAAGAAAAGAGATGTCTTTTTTTATATTCTGGGAAGGCATAAGTCACCTTTGAATCAACTGGTTTATTTGTTTGTTTTGAAAGAACAACTAGAGCGTAACTCTGAATCCATCTGGAACTGCTGATTTTTAAAGTAATGATGTCCTTTAAGCCTGCTCCAGTCTTTCCTACGGCATTTGATCTTCTCTGTCTGACATAGACCAAGGCCATGCTCTGATCCTCCAGGCTCAGGCTGCCTCCCATTTGCAAGAATTGCTCAGCTCAGGGGAAGGAACAGCAGATGATTGGCGTTGTAGAGGAGGGCTGAAGAACACTGTCTTCCAAGCCCCTCAAGTGTTTAGGAGGAGAAAAGTTGGAACCAGAGAAGTCAGAAAGAGGAACATGGTGGAGCTTTGAAGAATGGGTAGATTTACGACTGTGAAGAGAAGGGTGTTCTGGGAAAGTAGATACAGCTTACAGTAAAGATATAAAATCAGGAAAGCTGTGTGATCATTCTGAATGGAGTTTTGGGAGTCAAGACACCTAAGACTGGTTGAATAAAATTTGATCTTGATAAGGAAATCTATGAGTGCTAGACTGATACATTTTGAAACTGATCCTGAATATGATAGGGAGCAGAAAGACTTAATGAAACAACATGAACTTTGTGGCTCATAGTAAAATAGCATGAACTTTTTGACGCGGGTATAAATCTCAACTCTGCATTTCCTGGCTTTACAAATTTGGGCAAACTGCTTAAATTCTCTGACGCTGGTCTTGTAAAATGGAGGTAGCAATGCCTTCCTCCAGAGCTCTCGATAGGAGATCATGTCTGAAAAATAAGGACTGGCACAGGACGGAACCTCTCTCCTCCCTTTCCTGGTGTTATTAAGGAGGGGAGAAACTATCTCCTGAGATCCACTCAGGTCAACTGCCCAGAGGAAACAGAAATGTA
This sequence comes from Carlito syrichta, assembly GCF_000164805.1. Lineage (NCBI taxonomy): Eukaryota > Metazoa > Chordata > Mammalia > Primates > Tarsiidae > Carlito > Carlito syrichta. The sequence goes on from NW_007123509.1 coordinate 88,805, forward strand.
GCTAAAGAAAAGGGTTAAGAAAGTGATAAGGAGAAATAATTTTGAAACAATGTTGAGAAGTTTCCAAAATGCATTTGTGTGTTTGTGGGGACAGTTTTTTGGGGAGACAAATTGTTGAAAGAGGCAATGGGGAAAACAGGATAATAAAGAGAAGAAAAAGGAACTAAGAGAGTGAAATAAGAGGACACTCAAGATTTCCTTTACATTTCTTGACTCAGGGCAGTCATGCAAGAGACAGAGCAAGTATTACAGAATGACCCATAAGACATTCAATTGGATGATTTGAACTATAGCAGGTAGGGCGGGGGACAGTGGCTCATGCCTATAATCCCAGCACTTTGGAAGGCCGAGGGAAGAGGATTGCCTGAGCCCAGGTGTTTGAGACCAGCCTAGGCAACTCAGCGAGACCTCATCACTATAAAACATTTTTAAAAATTAGCCCAGCATGGTGGTCCCTGCCTGTGGTTCCAGCTACTTGGAAGACTGAGGCAGAAGGACTGCCTGAGCCTAGCAGGTTGAGGCTATGTAATAAATAAATAAATAAATAAATGAAAATAAACTATAGCAGGTAGGAGGAGGGAGAAACCAACAATCAGAAAAGTTGTCGATTCCTTCAAAACTGAATATATGACTTAAAGTAATCTTTGGGAAGTTCAGAATCATTTAATATCTCTTCAGCTTTGTACACAAACATGTACCTTTTTTTTCCCTGGAGCACGGTGGGGTGAAAAAACAAACTGTCCATAATATTTATGATAGAAGTCGAGGCTATGCACGGTGGCTCACGCCTTATAGTCCCAGCACTTTGGGAGGCCAAGGCGAGAGGATTGCTTGAGCCCACGGGATTGAGACCAACCTGGGCAACTTGGCGAGACGACATCTCTACAATAAATCAAGAAAAATTAGCCAGGCATGGTGGCACATGCTTGTAGTTCCAGCTAATTGGAAAACTGAGGCGGAAGGATCGCCTGAACCCAGCAGGTCGAGGATGCAGTGGCCGTAAGTGTGCCACTGTCCTCCAGCCTGGGCAACAGAGTGAGACTCCAACTCAAAAGAAAGAAAAAAAAGAAGTCAAGCCATCCTGCCAAAGAAAATTCACAATCACTAATTTTAGGATGAATATGATTCATCTCTGAGGTACCAGGAAAAAGAAAAGTAATGCCCAAATAAGAAATATTATCTTCATCAATGGTATAAGTATTAATCTGAAAGGAAAGATTTCAGATCTTAAGAAAATGATCATATGAGCCTCACAAATGCCTCCCCAGTTGTTCATATGTATGTTTTGAAACACTGAGGAAACCGTCTGTGGGAAACACAGCAGATGCACTGAAGACTATCCTTGTTGAGACCAATTAAAATAAATATAGTATGTGCAGAAGTGTCTACCATGATGTCCAGCGAACAAAACAAGCTCAATAGGTGTTAGAGGAATCCAGTTAAGCCTTTTAACCCAAATTTAATCCAAAGTCCCATCAAGACTTCCACTTCCTTTGCGCTTCCAGTTGGCTGTCATTGGCATACTTTGCCCACTGGTCTTAGCATGCCTCAGATCCTCTCGCTCTTAGCTTCTCATCTTTGCCAGCATTTCCCTTTTTCAGACCCGTGGCTAAAATGAATGAATGTGATACTTTTATAAAGGCATAGAAAAATAATTTATATGTACTTTTGCACATCTGGGATTTAATTTTTTTTAAGTGGCTCCCTGTAACATAGGGATTAAGTGCATAACCTCTAGGGTCAGAGAGATACGGTTCAAATCCTGGGTCTCATTCTTACAGACTATGAACTTGAGCAAGTTTCTTAGTATCATTGAGTATTAGTTTCTTCATAAGATAAGAACTAAAACTATCTATTCCATAATTTAAATGAGATAATGTAAGTAAAGGGGCAAGATGGCTGATGCGCAGTAAGCTTGATAAGTGATGTTCATTATTGTGACATATAACTCTTATAACTATAATAACTATATACCATATAGTAATATATCTGGATACTATAACACTTATAAGTATTTTTAAATACCCTTATAACATCTCTCTTCAAAGTGTTATAATTCAGTTTTTTGATGTTTAATATAGGAAAATTGAATCATAAATTGTGAGGAAAAATAAATTCCTGAATAGAATATTTACAGTTAACATATGGTACTGGCTTTATCTTTAAAATATAATCTTAGAAATTTATATATATATATATATATATATATATATATATATATATTTTTTTTTTTTTTTTTTTTTTTTTTTTTTTTTTTTGAGTTGGAGTCTCACTCTGTCGCCCAGACTACTG
>NW_007123509.1:91116-92287 GCF_000164805.1 Carlito syrichta
AATCCACTCACCTCAGCCTCTCAAAGGCGCTGGATTACAGGCTGAGCCACCGAGCCCGGCGTATATATTTTTTAATATTATATTACCCTGGATGCAAAGTGGCTGAGTTCTCATGATATCTGGGCAACAAAAAAAGTTCAATGTAAAAGTATTTATTTACTCTTTGACTCTCATATTAATTTGAGTTGGCAAATTGATATTGACTTGCATAGCATCTATATATCCATGAATTAAATTAGTTGAAGACTTTTTCCCAAAAGAACCAAATCTTATCATTAATTTTATTTGGTCACTGACTAGAATGTTATAATGATTTCTAAAAGTCAGGTTATAAATATTTCAAGTATATAGACATTTCATTTTGGAATTCTGAAACTTTTCTGCTCTTTTTATTTATTTATTCATTTATATATCTTATTTTTCTTTTTAGAGAAGGGATCTCACTATATTGTCCAGGTGTCTTGAACCTGTTCTCAAGCAAGTCTCCTGCTTCAGCCTCCTAAATTGCTGGGATTACAGGTACGAGGCACTACATTTGGCTCCCTCCTTTTAATACTGGTATGTCCTAGCCAGTGGTTCTTTAAATAATAGTATTGTGAAGTACTTTTTCTTCTTAAAAAGTGACTGGATTTCATACCAACTAAAATCAGGAAAGCACAAGGAGCAAAGGTGTGATACTGTGATTTATAATAAGAAATATATATTTTGGTCTTCATCCCGAATTCCTGGCACAGAGCTCCTAATCCCTTGGGATTTCCTGGGTGGCAGAGTGTCTTTTATTCTCATGAAGTGACTCTTGGTAGGTTAGCTGGTCACCAGAAAGACAAAGCCATGATTAGAAGCTTGGAAATTTCTTGTTTTTTCTCTCTCTCTCTTTATTTTAAAGATTAGATGCCGGGCTCGGTGGCTCAGCCTGTAATCCTGCGCCTTTGGGAGGCTGAGGTGAGTGGATTGCCTGAGCCCGCGGGGTTCGAGACCCGCCTGGGCAGCGAGACCTCATCTCTACAATAAATCAAAAAATCAGCCGGGCATGGTAGCGCATGCCTGTAATTCCGGCTACTTGGAAGGCTGAGGTGGAAGGATCGCCGGAGCCCAGCAGGTCGAGGCTGTGGTGGCCGGAAGCGGCCACTGCACTCCAGTCTGGGTGACAGAGTGAGACTCTAACTCGAAA
>NW_007123509.1:92307-99055 GCF_000164805.1 Carlito syrichta
CGCCACTCCCGGCCACCGCAGCCTCGACCTCCTGGGCTCCGGCAATCCTTCCGCCTCAGCCTTCCAAGTAGCTGGAACTACAGGCATGCACTACCACGCCCGGCTAATTTTTTGATTTATTGTAGAGATGAGGTCTCGCCTGCCCAGGCGGGTCTCAAACCCGCAGGCTCAGGCAATCCACTCACCTCAGCCTCTCAAAGGCGCTGGATTACAGGCTGAGCCACCGAGCCCGGCGTATATATTTTTTAATATTATATTACCCTGGATGCAAAGTGGCTGAGTTCTCATGATATCTGGGCAACAAAAAAAGTTCAATGTAAAAGTATTTATTTACTCTTTGACTCTCATATTAATTTGAGTTGGCAAATTGATATTGACTTGCATAGCATCTATATATCCATGAATTAAATTAGTTGAAGACTTTTTCCCAAAAGAACCAAATCTTATCATTAATTTTATTTGGTCACTGACTAGAATGTTATAATGATTTCTAAAAGTCAGGTTATAAATATTTCAAGTATATAGACATTTCATTTTGGAATTCTGAAACTTTTCTGCTCTTTTTATTTATTTATTCATTTATATATCTTATTTTTCTTTTTAGAGAAGGGATCTCACTATATTGTCCAGGTGTCTTGAACCTGTTCTCAAGCAAGTCTCCTGCTTCAGCCTCCTAAATTGCTGGGATTACAGGTACGAGGCACTACATTTGGCTCCCTCCTTTTAATACTGGTATGTCCTAGCCAGTGGTTCTTTAAATAATAGTATTGTGAAGTACTTTTTCTTCTTAAAAAGTGACTGGATTTCATACCAACTAAAATCAGGAAAGCACAAGGAGCAAAGGTGTGATACTGTGATTTATAATAAGAAATATATATTTTGGTCTTCATCCCGAATTCCTGGCACAGAGCTCCTAATCCCTTGGGATTTCCTGGGTGGCAGAGTGTCTTTTATTCTCATGAAGTGACTCTTGGTAGGTTAGCTGGTCACCAGAAAGACAAAGCCATGATTAGAAGCTTGGAAATTTCTTGTTTTTTCTCTCTCTCTCTTTATTTTAAAGATTAGAGTATAATTCAGGGTTAGGTATACAAATGTTCATTATGCAGGTACCCTTGTTGATGAGGTGTGCCCCTCCCTCCGCTGGCAGTTTCCCTGAACTGCCAATCCCACCCCACTCCCCGGGCAGTTTCCCACTACTGCCAAGAAACTTGGAAATTTCTGCCCCACTCCCTAGCCTCTGGGGTTCAAAGACCTTCTGGGTTGTTGAACACATAGAGGTGTTGGGAGGGTGGCCTAGAAAGGGTATGAAAGCCCCTGCCTCCATACCTTCACCTATACATACCTATTCATCTGGCTGTTCATTTGTTTCCCTTAAAAAACCCTTTTAGGCTGGGCGTGGTGACTCAGGCCTGTAATCCTAATATTTTGGGAGGCTTAGGTGAGAGGATTGCTTGAGCTGAGTTCGAGACCAGCCTAAGCAACATAGTGAGACTTTGTCTCTACAGAAAAATCAAAACAATTAGCCAGGTATGGTATAATGTATGTAGTCCCAGCTACTTGGGATGCTGAAGCAGAAATATCACCTGAGTCCAGGAGGTCAAGGCTGTGCTGAGCTGTGATGGCACCACTACATTCCTGGGCAACAGAGTGAGATTCCCACTAAAAAAAAAAATGTTTTAGACAGTAAAACATGCTTTTAATAAATTGACAATAGTAATTAAACTGTTTTCCTGGGTTCTATGAGCCACTCTAGCAAATTATTGAGCCAGAGAATGGGGTCATGGGAACTTCCAATTTGTAATCAAGTTGGACAGTTGTGGGTAATCTGGATACTTGCTACCTGCTATTGACGTCTAAAATAGGGAATAATCTTGTGGGATTGAGCCCTTAACCTGTGGGATCTGACATTTTTTCCAGTGTCAGAATTGAATTAAATTGTAGAATACTCAGCTGGTATGAGACAATTGGTCAGTGTGGAAAAAACTCATACATCTGTTCACAGAATTGAGTGTTGAGAATAGAGTAATAAGAAAAACAGACTGAGTTTTCTCTAAACAAGTAGTCAAATCTATCCCCAATTGGGATAGCAAAAAGATAAAATTGAAACTGAGCCACGAAAGAAGTAGGGGAGAGAAAACAAAAAGACCTTCCCCATGGCATTGGTTGTGAACTCAGAGATGCCTCAAAGCAGAAGTGAATAGCTTAGACTGTTTTCATCTTGACTACGGAGAGAGAAAAGAGGATGCTACCCAGTTATGCAGTGCCCAGCAAACACAAATACTCATCTGGAGGCATATGAGGCACAGAGGGATGACTAGCCCCTAGCACTAGAAGGACTGGCAGTGCCTACCTAAATGATGCATGAGGGAAATGATGTTGTGTGTGGAGACTAAAGTTGTTGGGTTTTGTTTTATCATTGGAAAAACAGGAAAAAATTATCTCCTGACATAAGAAAGTGTTTTGGCTGGCTGACTGCTCAAGTGCACACTATCCCAATCCTCACAGTGGTGCCCATCACCCTCTCACTAACCCCTTAAGTACCCTCTGATGTACACAGAGGCTTCTGCTTCATGATGACTTGGGGAGAGGAGTTTGGTTGGAGAGATTGTCTCAAAGGAGAGAGGAGAGATGAGGACTACAGTATCTGTGCCCAACTGATGCCTTGGCCCAGACTGGCGTAGGGTTGGGGGTGGCAGCTAGAAACTGGGGGAATGTTCCCAAAAGAATGTTTGAGATTCAGGGAAAGGAATGAGTGCCCAATGCTGACAGATCTATTTTCATGGAGACTTTAAGGTTCTGAGAGAGAATAGAAAGGATGCTGGATGTAATCAGATCTGTTTAAGGACCCACTTGACTAAATTTGACCCTCTTCTGTACAAAACCCAGCACCACACTCACACCCCAAGAATGAAGCACCTTTGGCATGGACACTAACATCCTTACCTCACACAGTGGTTGGCAGTGGTAGGTATCAAATGGTGGACAGGTCAAACACTAGTAAGTGCAGCCAGAGGAGGACATGACAGATGCCATGTGGTGCCCAGTCCTCAACATAAATAGCAACACTTTGTGCTAAGCTACTATTTGAGAAGATGATGCACTGCTGCAGGAAATCCCATGGGCTGGTGAGGCCAGGTAACATCAGGTATATGCCATTAAGCGATGGAATGGCAACAACCAGATATCCCATGTAGCTCTTGCCACCATCTCAAAAATAAAGAAAAGGAAAAAAAAAAACAAAACAGAAAATGTGGAAAGTACCTCAAATGTACCAGTGTCATGAATTGAATGTAAGATTGACTCTCTTCATGCTGATGTATAAAAATGTATTACCACTGTTTACAAGAGCCCCTGAGACAATTTTTTATTTTGAAAAGTAAAAAAAAATTAATATATACATTTATATTTAGATGATGCAAATTACAAATTGAAACATTACCATAATTTGCTTTGTAAAATGCCTGGTTACCTACCATGAGGTTGCAGCCACAATTTAGAAGCAAGCGACTAACTTTCACCTTTCCCTTCTCTGCTTCTGATCTTCTTTGCCTCTAAAAGGCTCCTGCAAGACTTCCTGTGGCAGATGTTATTTAGTTTCAATTAAGAAAGCTAATATAGCGTTTAAACTGGGGAAGTCTGTTCTCAAAGATGACACCAGAGAACATCAAAGCTCACCAGAGCGTCTGGGAATGCTAGATGAGGGAGAGATTTTCATGAAGCTTTATTATCAAATGCTAGATGTGCACTGATACAATAATTCATCATCTCAGAGCTTGCATCTTTATTCTTTAAATTTGAAGCCTTAATTATTTGGAAGTATGAACCATTCTGATGAAATAGTATTTCTGGTTAGTCAATCCTCTTTTTGTTTAAAGCAGTATTTTGTCAGCATCTTTCTTAATACAAGTCAACTTTTCTGCTTCAAGAGGGACAGTTCCATTGTGACATAATTAGCATTATGTTGATGATTATAGACCTCACAATGCCTCTGCTTCATAATTCTCAACATTACCTCTCATTTTTCCAGTACCGAACATATCCTTTTTATTAATTCATGTATTCATCAATCCATATGACAAACATTGACTGAATGTCTACTCTGTGCCAGGTACTCTTCTGAGACAGAGGGTACAGCAGAGGGCAGAACAGATAAAAATCTCTTCTACTGAGATTAAATTCTACTGCAGTGTTATAAGAAATGAGACATTGGGCTAACAACTTATACTAGAACATATTCTGGCAGCTGATTTTGTATTAATCATTGAGGTCAGCTAGTTTGTTATTTCATACTTTCTTCTGACATATACACATAAACATACCTATGCGTGTGCATGCAAATATATATATTTCTTATCTATCTATATCATGGTTCCAGGGAGTTAAGCTCTATTAGTGGAGGTATTTCCAACTGTATTTTTTTGATTGAATGAAATGAGCTAGAAAAACCATAAATATTAGAAAGATGCTGGCTCTCTAAATTCTTTTAAATTCAGAACTTTTTTTTCACAGTCTAATTTATCATCTCTATTGACAAGAAATAGTGACTCAACTTTTTGTCAGTGCTAAACAGAGGACAACACATAATTACAAGCCATTATAATAACCCTTCTGTGACCAAGTCCTGTCACAATACACATCCTGTAATTTTCCCTTTCAAAATCAGAACTAAATCCAACAAAATCAGTGTAGATCTGGATGCTAATAATAGTCCACTTCCACTGTTAATGGAGAGGCTGAAGTCTTCACAAATCTTTTCAAAGAACAGTTTGATGTAATTTTGAAGTCATCAATAGTTCTGGTTCTTTAAGCAGGCATTTTTTCACAGGACTGAGCCCAGTTAGAAATCTTAACACTGAAGAGAACCAGTGAAATGGGAAGATAGTTTAGAAAAGAGCAGCTGAAATGACTGAAAGCTCAGGAGATCCTCTTAGTGAGGAGGTGCTGGAGAAACCAAATTTATCTGAATTGGTTGGATAAGAAAGAGAGAAGACTCAAGAATTCAAATGTGTGTGACAGTGAGTCACCATAAGCAGTAGACCTAGCGCACTGAGAGAGCTGGAGTTATAATAATAATATTTTGAGTGTTTTCTACCTATTCTCTTTTTAAAAGCCTTTCAGTAACTCGAGAGGCACATATATTGCTATTATTTCCATTGCAAAGTTGAGGAAAACAGGCTTAAATAACTTGCACAAGGCCACACGGGTACTAATGGCAGAGCTGAAACTCAAACCCAGACTGGCGCAAGAGCCCCAGCTCCTAATCACTGCACCATACTGCCTTAAGAGTAGAAGCATCCAACTGCCCTTAAGGATAGGAAAATATGAATACAGATAAGCAAAAAAGACTCGGACACTCATCACTCCATAGATCATAAATACAAACAGATTCTCTTATTGGGATGGATGGAGTTTAGGTCTGCCTGAAAGCTAAAAGTCAAACTAGAATGGCTTTGGAGAGTCTCTTTCTTTCTGGTAATGATTGAAAGGATAGTTTTTATTCTTCATACCATTTAGAAAACAGGTATCATACTGCACTCCAGCCTGAGTGACAGAGTGAGACTCTGACTCAAAAAAAAGAAAGAAAGAAAAAAGAAAACAGGTAACATAAAGAAAGTTAACATCTTGTTTAAATAACATATCTGATCTCTTGGGAGTGTTAGCTACCCAACTAGGAAGTTAACTTTTGCTAATTATGGAAAATTCAGTTTCTCTAAAATCATAATAGTCAGATAAGCATTCATATGATAGTGATTCTGTATAGGTAAAGAGGTGAGCAGAGTGTACATAAAAAACTTCTGAACTTTCTGTCTCTTGCTGTCTAGGGATGGAATTCCTAAATACGTTTTGCTTTAATGTCTAGTAATTAGAAAAGTCCCTCAAGGAAACTAGTAGAGATCTTTTAAGAAGTCTAAGATGACAATGTGCTAATGTTTTCTAAAACGTGCTCTGTAGATCACTTATAGGTGATGTACTTCAAAAATGGATTCCATGGTCAAAATAAAGATTCCCAACCACATGAACATCATTTTAAAGGCCTGAGAAGTTCAACAGTAAAGAAATTGATGTAATTTGGGTTAACCAACAGTTACTAAATGAATTGGCTACAGAACCGTTTCCTTTCCTTTTTTTTTTTTTTTTTTCATCAGAGGCTCACTTTGTTGCCCAGGCTGGAGTGCAGTGACACACTCATGATCACTGCAGCCTCGACCTGCTGGGCTGAGATAATCCTTCTGTCTCAGCCTTCCAAGTAGTTGGAACCACAGGCATGTGCCACCATGCCCAGTTAATTTTATGATTTATCGTAGAGATGAGAGCTTGCCATGTTGCTCAGGCTGGTCTCAAACCCCTGAACTCAGGCAATCCTCTCACTTCTGCCTCCCAAAGTGCTGGGATTACAGATGTGAGTCATGGCAAACGCTTTTTTTTTCATCTCTATTTTTTAGTTTGTTTTATAGAAAGTGTCTCGCAGCCGGGCTTGGTGGCTCAGCCTGTAATCCCAGTACTTTGGGAGGCTGAGGTGAGTGAATTGCCTGAGTCCACGGGTTCGATACCTGCCTGGGCAACTTGGTGAGCCCTCATCTCTACAATAAATCAAAAAATTAGCCAGGCATGGTAGCGCCCGCCTGTAGTTCCAGCTACTTGGAAGGCTGAGGTGGAAAAATCACCAGAGCCCAGCAGGTCGAGGCTGCAGTGGCAGGGAGCAGCCATTGTACTCCAGTCTAGGTGACGGAGTAAGACTCCAACTCAA
>NW_007123509.1:99334-131793 GCF_000164805.1 Carlito syrichta
GCCCTTAACACCTATATATCACCTCTTGAACTCTGTTGAACTAGTATTTTACTGAACACTGTAGTAGACTGCTTAAAACTCACATCCTGGTGCTTTTCACCACATGTAATTACAAAGTGCTTTTGTTAATTACATATTCCTGCTCAGCCATTTTAGAATGTGTACCACGTGAGGACAGGGACTCATCTGTCTACAGACTTCCCTCACTGGTGTATATTTTTATGTTTTGATGACCTCTGCATCCCTCAGTGTTCTGATAACTATGGAATCTCTGATAATGACTCCCAGGAAGATGGGGACCCCCTGCCCTCACTCGATAATGTGCTGGGCAGTGGCACTATTCTATTGTATGAATAAACAGATAGGGTTCTTCCTGAGACAGAGCTGATATTTTATTGAGGGAAATAGACCATCAGATAATTAAACAAACAATGAGGGAGAATTTCTTTTTGTAAACTTGTAGATTAGAAATGAAGTTGAGCTGGGCTTGGTGGCTCAGCCTGTAATCCCATGACTTTGGGAGGCTGAGGTGAGTGGATTGCCTGAGCCCGTGGGTTCGAGACCCGCCTGGGCAGCAAGACCTCATCTCTACAATAAATCAAAAAATCAGCCGGACGTGGTAGCGCATGCCTGTAATTCCGGCTACTTGGAAGGCTGAGGCGGAAGGATCACCTGAGCCCAGCAGGTCGATGCTGCAGTGGCTGTAAGCGGCCACTGCACTCCAGTCTGGGCGACAAAGTGAGACTCCAACACCAAAAAAAAAAAAAAGAAATGAAGTTGATCTCAGTCTCACAAGATGGTTGAGTTCATGTGAGCTGGCCCTTGCAAGCTCACCCTCTGCCACTTGCAAGAGGCGGGCTCGGGACCGTGGTGTGCTGGTAAACAACCAGCTGGGGGTGGGGGTTGATTTATAGCATTTGCAGATTTCCATAATGAAAATACTCCCACCATGTTGGATTTCAAGCTACCAAGGTGATGCCAAGTTGCTTCCTGGAAATTTAACCATCTGCTTTTGGGAGTTGCTGCCAGAGGCTCCAGCATACCATAGTTTCTAGGCCTTCCAGGCAAGTTCAGCCTGCATTCTTCTTATCACAGGCTTCTGGATTTCAAAAGCTAAGAAAAAGAGTTTCTAAAAATTCGAGAAAGACTTACTTTACAAAATCCTTTTTTCCCCCTCTTTCTCCCTTCTTTCCTCCCTCCCCCCTTCCTCCCTTTGCCAAAGACATTTTAAAAAATGACAATCAATAATTACTCTTTTATTATTTCATAAAAGAGAGATATTTTAATACCCCAAAAAGTGGAAATGACATAACTTCCGATAAAGAACAGTTCTTTAAACTGAATGAAGTTAGATCTATTAACATTTTATTACCTTAATTGTTTTTCTAATTTTATTTTATTCTATTTTTGTTTTTTTGAGTTGGAGTCTCACTCTGTTCCCAGACTGGAATGCAGTGGCATGCTCACGGCCATTGCAGCCTTGACCTGCTGGGCTCAGGTGATCCTTCTGCCTCTGCCTCCCAAGTAGCTGGAACTACAGGCACATGCCACCACACCTGGCTAATTTTTTGACTTATGGTAAAGATGAGGGCTCACCAAGTTGCCCAGGCTGGTCTTGAACCCGTGGGCTCAGGCAATCCTCTCACCTTGGCCTTCCAAAGTGCTGGGATTGCAGGCATGAGCCACTGCGCTCAGCCTGTTTTTCTAATTTTATTAGGAACCAGGGAAAATTTGATGTATTTAGTAGAATGTTTTTGTCTACAAGTGACAGAAAACCTGATAGTGGCTTAGATAACCTGGGCTTATTTTTCTCACATATCAAGAGGTCTAGAGGTAAGCGGTTGCTGGCAGTAACTCAGCCATGCAGTGATGCTATCAGACTCTCATTTTTTTCCCTAGTTTGCCTTCTACCAGCTTTAGCTTGTAGACTTTCTTCTTCATGCTTGTAGCCTCAAAGTCACAAGATGCTGCCATACTCCAGGCTGATGAAAGGAAAGGGACGCAAGACCTTGGTATGGATTAATTTGTGTCTCCAAAGCTGGGCTCGGAGGCTCAACCTGTAATCCTGCGCCTTGGGAGGCTGAGGTGAGTGGATTGCTGGAGCCCACGGGTTCAAGACCCACCTGGGTAACTTGGGGAGACCTCATCTCTACAATAAATCAAAAAATTAGACGGGTGTGGTGGCGCACGCTTGTAGTTCCAGCTACTTGGAAGGTTGAGGCGGAAGGATCGCCGGAGCCCAGCAGGTCGAGGCTGTGGTGGTTGGGAGTGGCCACTGCACTCCAGTCTGGGCGACAGAGTGAGACTCCAACTCAAAAAACAAAAAAACAAAAACTTGTGTCTCCAAAAAGATACGTTGGCTGAGCTCCGTGGCTCAGCCTGTAATCCCAGCACTTTGGAAGACTGAGGCAAATGGATTGCCTGAGCCCACAGGTTCCAGAACAGCCCGAGCAACTTAGCAAGACTTCGTCTCTACAATAAATCAAAAATTAGCTGAATGTGGTAGTGCTCCCCTGTAGTTCCAGCTACTTGGAAGGCTGAGTTGGAAAGATCACAGAGCCCGGCAGATCGATGCTGGGGTGGCCATGAGTGTGCTACTGCACTCCAGCCTGGGCAACGGAGTGAGACTCCAACTCCAAAAAAAAAAATATGTTGATGTCCTAACCCCAGAAAATCGTGAATGTGACCTTATTATGAAATAAGGTCTTTGCAAATATAATTAGTTAAGAAGAGCATATGCTGAACAAGCGCAGATCCTAATCCAATAACCAATGTCCTTATAAGAAGAGAAAACAGCCGGGCTCGGTGGCTCAGCCTGTAATCCTGCACGTTGGGAGGTCGAGGTGAGTGGATTGCCTGAGTCTGCGGGTTCGAGACCCGCCTGGGCAACTTGGCAAGACCTCATCTCTACAATAAATAAAAAAAGTAGCAGGGCGTGGTAGCGCGCGTCTGTAATTCCGGCTACTTGGAAGGCTGAGATGGAAGGATCGCCGGAGCCCAGCAGGTCGAGGCTGCAGTGGCCAGCTCCAGTCTGGGCGACAGAGTGAGACTCCTACTCAAAAAAAAAAAGAAGAAGAAGAGAAAACAGAGACAGAAAACAATAATGCTATGTGAAGGCACAGACATACCAACGGAACACAGCCTTGTGATGATAGAGGCAGAAACTGGAGTGATGAACTCTAAGCCAAGGAATGTCAAAGACTGCTGGTATAGGACAGGAAGAAAATTAGTTTTCCTCCACCCACCTTAGGTTCTCCATCTGGGCCTCTACATATTCGACTGACAAAGTTCCAGATTAACAAGAGAAAAATGAACAGAAGTTTATTAAAATGTATATTGCACATACACAGGGTGTTTAGTACTCAGTGATGAGTAACTCAAAGTGGTGGTTAGCACTTGAACTTGCGTAGCATTTAGAAAAGAAAAGTAATTTTTTGAGAAGTGACAAGACAAAGGAAGATGACTTTGAACTTCTAGGGGCAACAAAACTGTGGAAAGGCAAACATACGGGAAAACCAATGGTCAATAAAGGCAGGCTTAGGGAGGTTTATTTCTATGGATTCCTCTGAATGACATCTTGTCTCCAGTGAGCAGATTGTTATCCCCTACTAGTATGTGAGGTGGAGGGGGACACTTTCGCAAGGGGAATTTATTTTCAGATAAACAGGGGAGGACAAACAGCTCATCCCCTGTTTGCTTCTTCTCAATTGCTTTCTGCTTAAAATAATCCATAGGTCAGTGTGGCATACTTTGGGGAGGTATATCCCAAACCCTTTTATTGGCAGCCGTCAGAAGCTAAGAAGAGGCTAGAAAGGATTTCTTACTCCTATATCACTGCCTATGGCCTCCCTAAGAGACATTGTCCTTTCTTCCACTGCGTTCAGTGGTGGGAGAGATTCTCAATCCAAGAAGAGTGTTTCCCTATTCCAGGATGGGCCTACCCAGTCATGAAAATCTCTTTCCCCTTGTCCCTGGATTTTTCTCAGTTTGGGCATTTGACCTTGTTCTGGCCAATAGAATGTAAAGAGAAGTCTTGTGATTCTTTGTTATGGCAGCCCAAGGAAACTAACACAAATCTCTTCATCACAAAATCTTATCTTTGCTTAGGATGTCTCCAGCTGACTTCTCTTTACATTCTATTGGCCAGAACAAGGTCAAATGCCCAAACTGAGAAAAACCCAGGGACAAGGGGAAAGAGATTTTCATGACTGGGTAGGCCCATCCTGGAATAGGGAAACACTCTTCTTGGATTGAGAATCTCTCCCACCACTGAACGCAGTGGAAGAAAGGACAATGTCTCTTAGGGAGGCCATAGGCAGTGATCGCCACATTTGAAGCTAGACAAATGGGCCATACGTTAGCAATGCTGCCCTATTTAACAGTGTTCGAGATTCATCTCCAACAGTGTTCGAGATTCTTCTCCAGAAGCACTCAGGAATTTAGGTAAAGGATCCAGAGTAAGAAGTTAGAAATGCTGAAGGTATCTGAGAGGTAGCGTTCACAGGGAGAGGCCATGAGATCTTATTTAAAATCAAGCAAAGAGCCAGGCTCGGTGGCTCAGCCTGTAATCCCACGCCTTTGGGAGGCTGAGGTGAGTGGATTGCCTGAGCCCGTGGGTTCGAGACCTGCCTGGGCAGCGAGACCTCATCTCTACAATAAATCAAAAAATCAGCCGGGTGTGGTAGCACATGCCTATAATTCCAGCTACTTGGAAGGCTGAGGTGGAAGGATCGCCGGAGTCCAGCAGGTCGAGGCTGCGGTGGCCGGGAGCGGCCACTGCACTCCAGTCTGGGCGACAGAGTGAGACTCCAACTCAAAAAATAAAAATAAAAATAAAATAAAATCAAGCAAAGAATGGTAAAATTAGTGAAAATGAAGTGTCAGAAAACTAGAAATCTCAGGGAGGGGAAAAGGTAGGTGAAATGATCTGGTACTGATGAAAATCCCCTATCCCTGCACCAAGGGAATTATTAACCCAGTTTCAGAAATAGAGAATAAGAATTAAAAAGAGATATTTTAACTGTAGGCAGCAATGCATAGTAAGACATGTGTTTTTAATCTTTAATTAGTGAATGTGTAAATAGTTAAACCTGCCCTAAATAATAAATGTATCAATGTTTTTAAATATATACTTTCACAAGTAAGATGGGGACTAAACATGCTAATGAATTCAACACCAAGGGCCAAAGGCAATTGGGAGAACATTTCATCTCCCAGGCAACTCCCAACTCTGTGAGTTCTGGAATCCTTAAACATTAAATTGGCTTCATTTGAAGGCATATCTAGGAACAACAGTTTCATCATACGGGGGCCAAGTCTTGTGCTTTATGAGCTAAAGAAAAGTTATGCTCCCACTGAGGTCTTCCTCTACATGCCCACCTCTTCCTCCTGGGCCTATTCTTTATCCTACCTCCTCCAAGAACAAGATTTTTTTTTTTTTTTTTTTGAGTTGGAGTCTCGCTCTGTCGCTCAGGCTGGAGTGCAGTGGCATGCCCACGGCTACCCCAGCGTCGACCTGCTGGACTCCAGCGATCCTTCCACCTCAGTCTTTCAAGTAGCTGGAACTACAAATGCATGCTATCATGCCCGGCTAGTTTTTTTTTTATTTATTGTAGAAACGAGGTCTCACCAAGTTGTCCAGGCTGGTCTCAAACCCCTGGGCTCAGGCAATCCTTCCACCTTGGCTTCCCAAAGTACTGAGATTACAGGCTTGAGCCACCACACCCGGCCCAAGAACAAAGTTTTAATTGGCCAGCTGATCTATCTGCCTCTTCCTAACCGCATCAAGTTCTTTGGCCTATGGCTACTTTCTTCCCACATTTGACCCTGCCTGAGAGAACCTCCTCCTTTCTTTTTTTCTTTCTTTTTTTGAGTTGGGATCTCACTCTGCCACCCAGGCTGGAGTGCAGTGGCATGATCATGGCTCACCACAGTATCTACCTCTTAGTCTCAGGCAATCTTTCTGCCACAGCCTCCCGAGTAGCTGGGATTACAGACACATACCACCACACCTAAATAGTTTTTTTTTTTTTCCATAGAGACAAGGCCTCACTATGTTGCCTAGACTAGTCTCAAACTCCTGGGCTCAAGCAATCCTCCTGCCTTGACCCCACAAAGTGCTGGTATTATAGGCATGAGCCACCACTCCCAGTCTCACCCCCTGCTTCTTGGTGTGCCTTCTATGTCTTGGTATGCCATAAGACATACATGTATTATGACAGCATGGCATTTTGGGTCATTTTAAAATTACATGTCTTATTTCCCCTTACTAAGGACTTTGGGAACAGTGACCGTGCCTTAGTTATCTTTGTGTTCCTAGCATCTAACATGGTTGGCATCTATTAAATGTTAGATGGATAAATAAATTATGGAAGACTAATCCCAAGGAAGAACAGATCATCTCATAAATTCCTCAGCTGGAACTCATAGGGATTGATGATATCCCAAACAAAAGCCCTATAAGGGACAAGAATCGGAAAGGGTGTTGATTGCAGGTCTTTCTGGCCTATGGAGAAACATAGGATATGCCAAGAGCCATATACAACTTTGGAGCTAATCTAATATATCTCTGTGAAATGCCATACTTAGATATTGTCATCTCCCTTCCTTTCTCTTTTTTTTTTTTGAGTTGGAGTCTCACTCTGTTGCCCAGGCTGGAATGCAGTGGCTAGCTCATGTCACCACAGCCTCGACCAGCTGGGCTCAGGCGATCCTTTCGCCTCAACCTTCCAAGTAGCTGGAACTACAGGCATGCCACCACACCCAGTTAATTTTTTAATTTGTCATAGAGATGAGGTCTTGTCAAATTGCCCAAGCTGGTCTCGAACCCCTGGGCTCAGACAATTCTCTCACCCCTACCAGGGCAATTCTGGTTTGTTGTTATCTCCCTTTCTAATGTGGAAATGATGCTTTCCTTGGAAATTGAAAAGCATTTGAGTCATTTCTTAAGCAGTTTCAGGACCAAGCTGCTTCTCAAAGTTAAGGATTTCCCTTTCTCCATGTGAATTAGAACATTCGACAGTTAGAAGCATGGCAGATGCCAACAGCATAGGGATGCTCTCATACATCACCCACACTGAAATGTGAGACATCAGTTGTGGCATCCAGTTACACTGCGGTACTGGGGTGAGTAGAGAAGGAAGGAGTGTAGATGGATATTTAAAAAAACACAGAAGATGACTGGGCGTGGTAGCTCAAGCCTGTAATCCCAGCACTTTGGGAGGCCGAGGCAAGAGGATTGCCTTGAGCCCAGGGGTTCGAGACCAGCCTGGGTAACTTGGCGAGACCTCATCTCTACCAAAAATCAAAAAATTAGCCGGGTGTGGTGGTGTGTGCCTGTAGTTCCAGCTACTTGGAAGGCTGGGGTGGAAGGATTGTCTGAGCCCAGCAGGTTGAGGCTGTGGTGGCCGTGAGCATGACACTGCACTCCAGCCTGGGTGACAAAGTGAGACTCCAACTCAAAAAAAACAAAAACAAAAACACAGAAGACTACTGAGAGCATACTCATTTTCCTTATTCTCCCTAAAAAACAGAAGTGCTGCTGCTATCATGGACTTTTCCAACTTGGTTTACACGATTGTTGGACTTGGGTGCCAGACTCATGTTGCTTCTCATTGCAGAATGCCTCCGTGTCTCATTTTGCCCGTTTTCATATCTGCTGCTGCTTAGGTCACTGTGAACTTTCTCTCCACGTTTACTGAAAACACCAGAACTGTGTGGGGGCGGTCTCCACCTCGCTCCAGACCTCCTGCTGTTCTTCTCAGCTCACTTTGCAGTCCTTTGTCCATTTCTCTGCCTTTCGTTTTGCTTGTTTTGTATCTTCTTTTTTTTCCCTTCCACTTTATTGCTCATTTCATTGGTTCTTACCCCAGAGTCTGGAAGTGACCCTGAGAAGTTATGTAGGCAGAAAAGCATGCATTGTGTCTTTAGACCTTCTGGGATAAGGCTGCCACTACCCCATGGGGTGCCTTTGTGTGAACTGGGAAAACCATCCCTTCCTCTAAGCAGATGCAGCCCCATGCCAGGGTACATGGCTGGGCAAGC
Source organism: Carlito syrichta (assembly GCF_000164805.1). Taxonomy (NCBI): domain Eukaryota; kingdom Metazoa; phylum Chordata; class Mammalia; order Primates; family Tarsiidae; genus Carlito; species Carlito syrichta. The sequence goes on from NW_007123509.1 coordinate 107,378, forward strand.
AGAGGGCAGACTGATCTCAGCACCAACTCTATTGTGAACTCTTGTGCCAAGAATAGCCTGACCAGCCGGGAGGTGCAGCCTTGTGTAGGGAAGAGCCCATAATCTTGCTGAAATAAATCATTATAGCAACCATTATTCTCATGATGAAAATGCTCTTTTTAGAAGTCCCTTGAGTACATGAACGACCTTGGCCACATATTTATTTCCTTAATTTTCAGTAGTTTACAGGTCCTTAAACACCACTTGAAGCTGTGTTAGTGGCTTTCTGCTGCCAGTAACATCAAATCCAAAACACTACGGAGACACCTGCTTGAAGTGCACAAACTACTTCAGTATCATTTGAGGGAATCTCTAGGTATCAACTTTACACAGAAGAAGAATGATAATATTTTTTTCACAAAATATTGTATTATTTAGAAAACACTTTCACGTGCATTCACTCTTGTAATTCTGAGATGGAATTACCATCCAAAAAGCAAAAGTACATGAACGCGGACTAGTCAAATTCAGTTCTTTTTCAAGCTGTTTATCCCAGCCTGTTCTCTTCCGTGATGCTAGTTGGTTCATAAAGGGAATGAGTGAAATCCTGCCAAGTGTGGCTTCAATTTCCAAAATGGGCACAGACCTCGTGCCAGTTCCATCTGTTGACTCACTTCCTCCTTGCCCAACTTTTGGCCTCCATACTTTCACTTTGGCCCCCTCTTTGAGGCCTTTTTTCCTTCTGGCTTCCTGCAGGTTAAGGATGAAATGGTGTCTCTTGCTTTCTTTTGTGTTGAAAACACAAAGTCCTTTATGCCTCCTGCAGTTTCCAAAGGAAACTCTCTTTAACTGCAGCTACCCAAATCCTGAGTCTGGGATACCTATGATTTGTTCATTTAGAATCTTTACCTTTTTTTTTTTTGAGAGATGGGATCCCGCTCTGTTGCCCAGCCTCAGGTTCAGTGACTCACTGCAGCCTTGCACTCCTCAGCTCAAGCAATCTTCCAGCCTCAGCCTCTTGAGTAGCTGGAACTACAGATGCACACTACCACACCTGGCTCCTAGAATCTTTATCTTTTCAAACAACAATAGTCATATTAACTCATGCTTATTGCTTTTTTTTTTTTGAGTTGGAGTCTTACTCTGTCGCCCAGACTAGAGTGCAGTGGCACACTCACACCATGGCAGCCTTGACCTGCTGGGCTCAGGCGATCCTTCCATCTCAGCCTTCCAAGTAGCTGGATCTACAGGTGCGCACCACCATGTCCGCCAATTTTTTAAAATTTTTTATTGTAGAGAAGATGTCTTGCCATGTTGCTCAGGCTGGTCTCAAACCCGTGAGTTCAGGCAGTCCTCTCGCCTCTGCCTCCCCAAGTGCTGGGATTACAGGCATGAGCCACCACACCTGGCCTGCTTACTGTTTTCTATGTGGCTGGCATGGCACTCTGTGCTTTCTGCATGATACCTCATTTAGCCTTTACCACAGACACGCCAGAGCTACTGTGAAAGTGCTCACTTAGAAATGAGGCTGAAGCTGGGCTCGATGGCTCAGCCTGTAATCCCGCGCCTTAGGAGGCTGAGGTGAGTGGATTGACTGAGCCCGCGGGTTTGAGACCCACCTGGGCAACTTGGCGAGACCTCATTTCCACAATAAATTAAAAACTGGCCGGGCGTGGTAGCACGCACCTGTAGTTCCAGCTACTTGGAAGGCTGAGGTGGAAGGATTGCCAGAGTCCAGCAGGTCGAGGCTGCGGTGGCCGGGAGCGGCCACTGCACTCCAGTCTGGGCGACAGAATGAGATTCCAAATCAAAGCAAAACAAAACAAAACAAATGAGGCTGAATTAAAGCAACTTTTACCTACTGACCCCAAAGTCCTGAGCTGTCTGTTTTCACACTTCCTTTACTCCTTTATCTTCTGCCAGCTTTACAGCTCCATCAATTTAATTACATTCCTCAGACACAATTTTTGCCTAAACTCCCTAGGTTTCTTCCTTATTCTATACCCCAGTATTAGCATTCGGCAATTCTTCTACAAGTTCTCAGAGGACAGTCTCTCCCAAATCCTCACCTTGATCTTCCGGAGGCAAATATTAGCATATTCACCATCCAGAGCATTCACTTTACTTTCATCCTGGGCAAACTAGAGGAAGCCATGTTTTCATTACAATCAGAAAGAAGAAATATTCACCAGAGGCCTGGCTGTCTCTACCCAGGACTTGCAAATATTCATCATCTTGTCTTTGCCCTAAAGCAGTGGTTCTTGGCTGGGTTTGCACATTAGAATCCCCTGGGAGCTTTCATAAGTTGAACACCTGGGCTTCTTACCTCTGTGGGACCGAAAGCAGAATCTCCAGGGATGGTGACTGGGGCAGAAATTTGGGGTCTTTTTTAAAAATTTGTTTAGGACCTGGTGATTCTAATGAGAACTACGGCCTGCCTTTCTCTTTGCCCATCTGAGTTCATTAACATTTTCTAGAGCTGACTCAGATATCATTTTCTCCAAAAGCTACTTGGAACACCTAGCATGGCACTTGCCAGAGAAACAATTGTTTTCTCTCCATAAAGTCGCATTAGCTCCTGCTCAATAGAATGTTAATTTAATTTGTCTCATTTGTATGAATATATCCAGTGCTCCCCATATCACCATGGACTATTTATACATTGTCCTAGAATCATCTTCTCATTTCATGTGGATCTGGTTTGCTTTAACCATCTCAAAGATGGAGGCTATGCTTTATAATTTTTGTCTCTTTTCCTAATGCCAGTAACAAACTTCTAAACTGCAATAGATAAAATTGTATGTTGGTTGTAAGTAGAATCTGCTCTTTTTGCTTTCATTTTCCTGTGAAATGAAAGTCAATTAAATAGGCTGCAGAGCACAGGGTAATGAGAGGGCTGGAATAAGAGAAATATACAGCCTGGGGGAAAAAAAATAGAGGCCGGGTGTGATGGTTCACGCCTATAATCCCAGCAATATGGGAGGCAGAGGCGGGAGGACTGCCTGAGCCCAGGGGTTCAAGACCAGCCTTGGCAACGTGGCGAGACCTCGTCTCTACAATAAATCAAAAAATTAACTGGACATGGTGGCACACCTGTAGTTCTAGCTACTTGGAAGGCTGAGGCAGAAGAATCACCTGAGCCTAGCAGGTTGAGGTTGCGATGGCCGTGAGCGTGCCACTGCACTCCAGCCTAGGTGACAGACTGAGACTCCAACTTAAAAAAAAAAAATAGAGATGCCCCGTAAGCAAAGTGAATTTACATATACTATAGACTAGTCAGCTCCATCCAAGTGGATATACCTTTTAAACATAAGCTGAGTCAAATGTGGAATGATTTCTATTTTTTCTTTTTTGAGTCAGGATCTCACTCTGTCACCCACAGCTCATGGCAGTCTCAACTTCCTGAGCTCAGATGATCCCTCCACTTTGGTCTCCCAAGTAGTCAGAACTACAGGTGTGTACCACCATACCCAGAAAATTTTTTTTATTTTTTATTTTGTAGACACAAGGTCTCGCTATGTTGCCCAGGCTGGTCTCAAACTCCTGGGCCTAAGAGAGTCTCCTGCCTCAGCCTCCCAAAGTGCTGGGATTTCAGGCATGAGCCACCACACCTGCCTGCAAATGTCAAATTATTTCATTCAAAACTTTCCTTTGGGAAAAGTTGCTTAGAGTGTCCACTTTACAAAAAAGAATCCAATTTAATCTCTGGTGGGAAAAGTGAGATTGAATGAATACAGAGCTCTCCTTTCATTTTAGAGAATCAAGTTGATAGCCTGGATCCTGGCTCTGCTACTAACTAGCTGTGACTTTGATATGTCATTGAATCCATCAGAGCTGACTGACTCCCATAGTTCCACAGAGTAATAATGGTAATAAAAATAGCTAACGGTTATGGAGTTTTGGCTGTATACCAGGTATACTAGGCTGCACTGAGTTTTTTGGGTTTTTTAGAAAGACAGGCTATCTATCTCCTTATCCCCAAGGCTGGAGTACAATGGCACGATTATAGCTCATTGTAGCTTCAAACTCCTGGGCTCAAGCAATCTTCCTGCCTCAGCACACATATATTGAGTGCCTACTAACTGCCAATAAGATAAATAGGACACAGCTCTTGAAGTCAGTGTTCGCAACACAATAGAATGGGAGAAGCGCTAAAGTATCAATGGGTAAAAAGTATTTGGTGAGCCCAGAATAAAGCTCTCTGCTTGCAAATGTGGAGATAAGAAAAGCTCTCATGTAGATGTGGGAAAAGAGCAATGGACATTGGAGCTAGGCTTGAATTAAATACACCAAAATGTATTTCTTCTGTGATCTTAGATAAATTAATGTCTGTCTCAGTTTCCTCAGATGGGGTTAATGATAGCACTCATCTCAAGGAGTGATTGTGAGAGTTAAATAAAATTATGCATGAAAATGCTCAGCATAGGGCCAGGAGGTGTGGCTTACACCTGTAATTCCTGTGCCTTGGGAGGCTGAGGCCGGAGGACTGCTTGAGACCAGGATTTCAAGACCAACCTGAGCAGCACAGTGAGATCCTATCTCTACAAAAAAATATATATATATCATGGAGAAAGGGTACCTGGTTTCTGCACTAGCTTGGACAACTGAATAGGCAGTGATACTAACAGGAAGTGGAAATAGTCTGATGTCTGGATGAAAAATCTGGTTTTGGCCAGGCTCAGTGGCTCTGCCTATAATCCTAGCACTTTGGAAGGCTGAGTGAGGGGTTTGCCTGAATCCACGGGTTCAAAAACAGCCTGGGCAACTTAGCAAGACCTCATCTCTACAATAAATCAACAAATTACCCAGGCGTGGTAGTGCATGTCCATAGTTCTGGCTACTTGGAAGGCTGAGGCGAAAGGATCACCTGAGCCCAGCAGGTTGATGCTGGGGTGGCCATGAGCATGCCACTGCACTCCAGCCTGGGCAACAGAGAGAGACTCCAACTCAAATAATAACAACAGCAATAATAATAATAATTCCCTGCTCATGATTCTCACCCTCCCTTTTCCACCCCAGTCATTGTTCAGTCCATCACCTTCTCCCACCCTTCAACTACCAGTTTATTTCAGACTCTTCTCTTCACTCACTTGAATAACAACAATAGGGTACAGGGTTGGAATTTTGGCTGCTCCCCAAAACAAAAGATTGAAAATTATGGATGACTTTTTTCTTTTTTTTTGAGATAGGGTCTCACTCTGTCACCCAGGCTGGAGTACAGTGGCATCATCCTGGATCACGGCAGCCTCGACCTTCTGGGTTCAAACAATCCTTCTACCTCAGCCTTCTGAGTAGCTGAGACTATAGGCATACGCCACCATGCCAGGCTAATTTTTGTATTTTTTGTAGAATTAAGATAAGTGTCTGTGTTGCCCTGCTGAACTCAAGTGATTCTCCCACCTCAGCCTCCCAAGGTGCTAGAAGTACAGGCATGAGCAACCATGCCCAGGCCAAAAATTATAGATGACTTTTTATAAACTACAAACATTTCTTATAATTTCCCTTAGAGACAAAGACATACTTCTGCACACTCGGCCCTGAGAAGCTTAAATCATGATTCTCTAGGAAATTAGAATTGTATTTTCTCCCTGTGACATACATTTCAGTATGAGAATCAACACATTGCTCCAGTCCTATAAAATATATGAGGCAACCAAGTAGTCTCCAAGATTCTGGCCTCTTGGCTGTTCATCTGTTTCAACATTGTATTGCCCCAGTTTATTTCAGAGTGTCTCCGTTTTGGCCCAAGGTCTGATAATTGCAGAGTTTTTTGTTTGTTTGCCTATGTTGTTATTGTTTTTCACGCATTGTATTGCTCTTTCTCCCTGGGCTCTAGCGTATGCCCTCACTAAACAGTAGTCCTGGTTTTCTGTCTACCTGCCTTGACTTTTAATATCACATGCTCTTGATGTGCTTTTGCTATGATCTGCCACCTGGAGGGACACTTGGTCATGCTGTGTTAAGACCTCCCTGCAGGACTGGCTGCTTGCTTTTTGCCACCAGCATTCTTCAGATAACTTCCCTCCATGCCCCTGAAACACGTCTGTTTTCCTATTGCCTGTCTTGTCTCAGGTGTGGGTCTCTTTACAGGTACTGGAACTAGTCTAGAATCATAAACATCCCTTTGATTTCTACTTATTGCATTGCAAACACAAAATAAACTTCTTTAGAGCAAAGAAAATCAATCATTTTTGACTGCTTAGACTTTCAACAATGAAGTTTCTCAGAATATTAAGGTCTTCTGCTCTTCTTGGAACCATGGGACAAAGTACTCTAGTTAGTATTCTCAGATGAACTGCCAAGAAGAAAGGTCACACTGGTAGGAGTTCCATTGCTATTTAAAGAACAGACTTTAGATGGGAGAAGCAGCAATAGGTGGCCACGGTTTTAATGAGGAAGAGAATGGTCCAAAGTTGGATAGTAAATGAAATTGTTGACCAGGCTCGGTGGCTCAGCTTGTAATTCCAGCAATTTGGGAGGCCAAGGTGAGTGGATTGCCTGAGCCCGCAGGTTTGAGACCCACCCAGGCAACTTGGCTAGACCTCATCTCTACAATAAATAAAAAATTAGCCGGGAGCAGCCACTGCATTCCAGTCTGGGCAACAGATTGAGACTCCAACTCAAAAAAAAAAGAAATTGTTATGTTCAAAACCAACACTGGTCATTTATCCTGTTTTATAATTCCACTTAAAGTTATTGCCTTCATTTTGAGTATTTTGAATTATTTATTAATGTTGTATATTTAACTTGTTAAATGAAGAAATGTGTTCTTGTATGAGCTAAAATAAAGCCTGTTTCAGTCTCTTGGGATTAGTCTTTAGAAATATTTCTAAAAGTTAGAACTGTCTCAAGACAGAAAATGAGGATCATGAGAAAATGAGGCAATTTCTCTCCATATTAATTGTGTTTATAATGCAATTCCATTGAACAATTGGCTGTAAATGTATCCCTTTTCCTCCTACTTACCCTGTCCTCTCTGATTATCTTTCCAAATTCATTTAGAGGCAGCAACTCCTCCTGAAACAACATGATGGTAGGGTGGAGAGGGGATAGATATTATATTAAGGAAGGTGTAGGGCAACCCCTTCAGTTCCCCTCCCACTGTGGGAGCTTTTCTGTCCTTTCAAAAAATCCTGCTTTCTCAAAAAAAAAAAAAGAAGAAGAAGGTGTAGTCTCTGTAAGTCACATGCTGCAGTGAGAGTCAGAAACAAGTAGATTGCTCATAACAGCCCCAGGATGGTTTAATATCAGATATTGAACAAATTGGGACGACGTCAGAATGTCAGGAAATCATACCTGAATCAACCAGAGTTGTCTGTTCCCACTTTTTCCTCTCCACCTTCTCACCTTTTATTCACTTTTTTTGTGTGTAGTTAAATATTCATTGTTGGCCAGACCCAGTGGCTCAAACTGGTAATCCCAGCACTTTGGGAGGCGGAGGCGAGAGGAGTGCCTGAGCTCAGGGGCTCGAGACCAGCCTGAGTAATTTGGCGAGACCTTGTCTCTACAATAAATCAAAAAATTAGCTGGGCATCATGGCGCATGTCTGTGGCTCCAGCTACCTGGAAGACTGAGGCGGAGGGATCATTGGAGCCCAGTAGGTTGAGGCTGTGGTGGCCATGAGCAGCGTGCCACTGCACTCCAGCCTGGGTGACAGAGTGAGACTCTGACTCAAAAAAAAAAAAAAAAAATCCATTGTTTACTTTATTATGCTCATGAAGATACTGATCACAACTAATGTTCTAGTGTACTATGATTATGATTTTTCTTTTCTTTTTTCTTTCTTTCTTTTTTTTTTTTTTTTTGTCAAGGTTTCAACCTGTCGTCCAGGCTGGAGTACAATGGCACAAATATGGTTTACTGCAGCCTCAACTTCCTGGGCTCAGGTGATTCTCCTGCCTTAGTCTCCTGAGCAGCTGAGATTACAGGTGTGTGCCACCATACTTAGCTAATTTTTTTTTTTTCTTAAAAGATGAGGTCTCACTATGTTACCCAGGCTGGAGTGCAGTGGCCGTGTCTGTGCCTCCGAGGTGAGAGGATTGTCTGAGCCCACTGGTTCGAGAACAGACTGGGCAACTTGGCAAGCCCTTGTTGCTACAATAAAAAAAAAAAAAAAAAGTTAGCCAGGTGTGGTGGCACATGCCTGTGGTTCCAGCTACTTAAAAGGCTGAGGCATAAGGATTCCCTGAGCCCAACAAGTAGAGGCTACAGTGGTCGTGAGCGTGCCACTGCACTCCAATCTGGGCAACAAAATGAGACTCTGACTCAAAACAAAACAAAACAACACAAAGCAACAACAACAAAAAAACTACTTCGTTTTCTTAATTGCTATTACAATTCTTCCCATACCTTCCAATATTCTATCGGTCCATTTTTCTATAAGATCTATCAAACCAGATCATGTATTAATTCCAACTGCAAAATAAATGAGTTATTTTAACTTTGCAAAGACTATTACATACAGTTTTATTTTATGTAATTGACTATCTTGACATTTTCAAAGTAGAGTGTTTATGTGTATAACTTTTAAAAACTTTGTAACCATAAAAAATGTAGGTAGCCAGGCAAGATGGCTCACTCCTATAATCCCAGCACTTTGGGAGGCTGAGGTAAAAGGATTACCTGAGCCCATGGTTTGAGATCAGCCTGGTGAGATCTCATCTCTACAATTAAAAAAAAAAAAAATTAGCCGGGCATGGTGGCACATGCCTGTAGTTCCAGCTACTTGGAAAGCCTGAGGTGGAAGAATCACCTGAGCCCAGCAGGTTGAGGCTGCGGTGGCTGTGAGCATGCCATTGCCCACCAGCCTGGGTGACAGAGTGAGACTCCAACTCAAAAAAAAAAAAAAAAAAAAAAAAGTAGGTAAATAATATGATCTTTGGCCGGGCTCGGTGGCTCAGCCTGTAATCCCAGCACTTTGGGAGGCCGAAGTGAGCGGATTGCCTGAGCCCGCGGGTTCGAGACCCGCCTGGGCAGCGAGACCTCATCTCTACAATAAATCAAAAAATCAGCCGGGCGGTAGCGTGCACCTGTAATTCCGGCTACTCGGAAGGCTGAGGCGGAAGGATCGCCGGAGCCCAGCAGGTCGAGGCTGCAGTGGCCGGGAGCGGCCACTGCACTCCAGTCTGGGCGATAGAGTGAGATTCCAACTCAAAAATAAATAAATAAATAAATAATAATAATAATAATAATAATAATAATATGATCTTCAACTGGGAGTGCTTGCCGAGAATGAGTAGAACTTAGCAGCTAAGTCTCTGTCTTTAGAGTGATGAGCATCAAATACTGGCTCCACCATTTGCTAGATGTGCCCACCAGAAACAAGATACCCAACCTGTCTGTGCCTCGGTTATTTGATTCATAAAATGGAGATTAAAGTACCTATCACAAGGACTGCTTAAGGTTTAACTTGACTTAGATAATACACCTAGATTATTATATATACATATATATATTTATATATTTCCTGACACACAGTAAATGCTTATTTTAGTTTAGGTATCATTTAGCACAATAACAAGGAAAGAAACAATTTCTTTTTTTTTTTTTTTTTGAGTTGGAGTCTCACTCGCTCGCCCAGACTGGAGTGCAGTTGCCTCTCCTGGCCACCCAGCCTCAACCTGCTGGGCTCTGGCGATCCTTCCGCCTCAGCCTTCCAAGAAGCCAGAACTACGGGTGTGCGCTACCATGCCTGGCTGATTTTTTGATTTATTGTAGAGATGAGGTCTCGCTGCCCAGGCGGGTCTCGAACCCGCAGCCTCAGGCAATCCCCTCACCTCAGCCTCCCAAAGGCACGGGATTACAGGCAGAGCCACCGAGGCCGGCTAGAAACAATTTCTTAAAAAACACTGAAAAACTTTATCTGAAGCTTATGCATGAAAATATATGAACATAACATTAAAAGAAAAATAATAAATTGAAATAAAAACATTTGCAGCATGGATGGCAGGCTAAAAAGTTGATACATTTAATATATAATAAGCCTTAGATAAAATAGAAAAGTAAGCAAAGTACATAAATTGGCAGTTTATTTGCAGTTTATAAAAAATAAAAGTAAAACAGACCATATGAGAACATATCTATCCTCACTTGTAAAAATTATTGCATATCAAAATATAATGATAAACAAAAAAGAAAGAAGACATATATTACTAATACTAGAAATGCAAAAGGGACCATTATTACTGATTCCATGGACAAAAAATAATATTAAAAGAATATTAGGTATAACGCCATGCCCACAAATATGATAACTAACACGAAATAGACCGTTTCCTTTAAGACACAACTACTAAAATGTATACAAGGAAAAAATAGATCATCTGAATTAGCCAATATGTAATAAAGAAATGTAATTGATTATAACATTCCAAACAGAAAGTACCAGGCCCAAGTGGGTTCACTAGTGAATTCTGCTGAACATTTAAGGATGAAATGATACCAATTTTCTGCAATCTCTTCCAAAAAATAGAACACAAGAGAACACTTCCTAACTTATTCTATGAGGACAGGAATACTCTAATATCAAAACTAGATAAAAACATTAAAAGAAAGGAAAACTACTGACTAATATCTCTCATGAACCTAGATCCAAAAATTTCAAGAAAATATCAATAAATGGAATTCAACTATGCATAAGAAGAATTATACACCATGACCAAGTGGGATTATACACCATGACCAGACATACAAGCCTGGTTTGACTGATTAAAAAATCAATTACTGTAATTTATCATATGAATAGACTAAAGAAGAAAAGAATCACATGATAATATCAATAGATGCAGGAAAGCACTTGAAAACTCTAACACTTATTCATGGTCAAACAAAAACAAAAACAAAAGAACCTTCGACAAAGAATAAAGGGGAACTTTCTCAACTTTATAAAGAATATATGCGGGGCGGGCTCAGTGGCTCAGCCTGTAATCCCAACACTTTGGAAGGCCGAGGTGAGTGGATTGTCTGAGCCCGCGGGTTCGAGACCTGCCTGGGCAATTTGGCGAGACCTCATCTCTACAATAAATCAAAAAATGAGCCAGGCGTGGTAGCGCGCGCCTGTAGTTCCAGCTGCTTGGAAGGCTGAAGTGGAAGGATCGCTGGAGCCCAGCAGGTCGAGGCTGCGGTGGCCGGGAGCGGCCGCTGCACTCCAGTTTGGGCGAAAGAATGAGACTCCAACTCAAAAAAAAAGAAAAGAAAGAAGCCAGTCTAAAAAGGATATGTGCCATATGATTCCAACTTACATGACATTCTGGAGACAGTAAAAAAGTAACAGTTGCCAGGGTTGCTTGGGATGGAAAGGAGGGATGAGTAGAGCAAAGGAGACTTTCAGGGTAATCACTATTCTGTATGGTTCTGCAGTGGTGGTGGATATATGATACTACACATTTGTCAAAACCCATAGAGCTATTCAACACAACAGACCCTCATGTAAACTATAGACTTTAGTTAATAATAACATATCAATATTGGTTAATCAATTGTCACAAATGTAACACACTAATGCAGAATGTTAATAACGGGAATCTTTGGGAAGAGTGAAGAGAATATATGGGAACTCAGTACTTTCTGCTGAATTTTTCTATAAATTTAAAAGTGCTTTAAAATAGTTTATCAAGCCAGGCCCGGTGGCTCATGCCTATAATCCCAGCAATTTGGGAGGCTGAGATGGGAGGATTGCCTGAGCTCATAGGTTTGCGACCAGCCCTGGCAATATGGTGAGACCTCATCTCTACAATAAATCAAAAATACCAGCCGAGTGTGGTGGCATGCCTCTGTAGTTCCAGCTACTTGGAAGGCTGAGGTTGAAGGATCGTCGGAACCCAACAGGTCAAGGCTGCGGTGGCCGTGAGTGTGCCATTGCACTCCAGCCTGGGCAACAGAATGAGACTCCGACTCAAAAAATAAATAAATAAAAATAAAATAAAATAGTTTATCAATTAATATTTTTATATATAATGTGTTATCATATACGAGAGGAGATCCCAAAAAACCTGGAATTATCTTTTGGAGGGCAGGCCCCTTGTAGTACAGGTTTCCCATACTAGGTAAGTTTTCTAGGAACCCATCAGTATCAATGTATCAGCTAGCGCTGTTGTGAGAAACTGCATTTGGCTTTAGTGAATTTTTTTTTTTTTTTTAGATTCTTTCAACGCAATTGCTCATTTCATGATGGGTGATTTATGAGCATACCTTCCCCATCATGCTGAGTGTTCAGCAGTTAAACAGAATGTGTTTAACTCTCGTTATTAGTTTTTCCACTTCCTCTGTGGCAATCTGAACTGAGATGGACTAGAGTTATCGGTCTGGTACAGCAGTGGATTCTGTAGGCACACTGCATGCTAACATCAGAAAGGCATCTGGTGAAGCCTGTCACAATAGCCTTGTCCTTATAGATAAGATGAAGACATGTATGGGCTTGGTGACGGCACGTTTCAGTGTGATTATGGTTAGTTGTATACATTCAACATACTATTCAACACTCGCTTAGATAATACTTACTGGGTATCTACTATAGACTAGTGTCTATGAACCAGGTACTACTCTACTTTCTGCAAGTATAGAAGAGAATATAGGCCAGGTACAGTGGCTCAAGCCTATAATCCCCACTCTGGGAGGCCAAGGTGAGAGGATTGCCTGAGTCCACAGGTTCAAGACCATCCTGGGCAGCATGGTGAGACCTCATCTCTACAGTAAATCAAAAAATTAGCTGGACATGGTGGTGTGTGCCTGTAGTTCCATCTACTTGGAAGGTTGAAGTGGAAGAATCACCTGAACCCAGCATGTCGAGACTGTGGTGTCCATGAGCATGCCACTGCACTCCAGCCTGGGTGACAGAGTGAGATTCCAACTAAAAAAAAAAAAAAAGAGAATATAGATTTTTTACAGAGAGCACTGAGGAGCAGCTAGAGGTTTTAAGAAGGGGAGTATATTTAAATATATATATATAGCAAAATAATGAGACTGTATCTACAAACACTATATATATTATCTTTAGTGAAAGTACATACATATCATATATATGTACTTTTACAAAAGATAATTGTAGCCTTGAGTGGAGAATAGATTGCATCTTCACTAACAGTGGATGTTGCGATGTCAAAATAATTTTGAAATGTGATAGGTAAAACATCTTAAATCATTATATGTGGGGGACCCCAAAAACCCTGGAATTTATTATTAAAAATTTTGTATTTATTCATACATGTTTAAATTTCAGTTACCTTCAATGTACTCTCTGTTTGATGCAATGCACTTATTGAGAAGCTTTTTCCACTGCTCAAAACAGTTTTTTTTGGTTTGAGTTGGAGTCTTACTCCATTGCCCAGGCTGGAGTGCAGTGGCAAGCTCACAGTCACCTCAGCGTCAACCTGCTGGGCTCCGGAGATCCTTCTACCTCAGCCTTCCAAATAGCTGGAATTACAGGCACACGCTACCGTGGCCGGCTAATTTTTGATTTATTGTAGAAACAAGGTCTCATCAAGTTGCCAGGGCTGGTCTCCAACCTGCGGTCTCAGGCAATCCACTCGCCTTGGCCTCCCAAAGTGCTGGGATTACAGGCTGAGCCACTGAAGTATTTTATTATTATTATTCCTTAACTGTTATGATCCAAGTAATGCTCAGTTGCTCCCCTTGATACCAGTAAATCAAAGGGGCAGGGAACTGGTAGAAAGAAGTTTATTTCTGAGTTGGAATTCAGAGAGCAGAGCTGGACTCGAGGTCTTTTTAAATTGGTTCTGCTCACCCTCGAGACTTTTACAGTTCACTTTTATAGTCCAGAGTTGTGGGTACCCATGCATTAACCACGTGACCAGCAAAGCATTATATAGGACTTAAGTTACATCTGTATTTTACATTTAAATAGTGATATTTAGAGTAAAGAAAGTTTACAAGGTCAAAGACATCATGCTTTGGGAAAGTTATGCAAATCACAAGACTAATGATTACATTGATACTATACAGTTCAAAGAAAGGGAGTAAATAGGGATTTATATCTTTGGGCATAGTCTGCTGGGACGACAAGGACTGAAGCTACTTAATGGGAGTGCATAGAAGACAAGGGAACTCTCAGTAATGTGCTCAGGAATGTGCAGGAGCACTTAAACCCTTGCCATGCTCATGGCAATATGGAAGGACGTTAGTGGGTCTCTGTATCATAACAAAGGAAACAGATATTTTTCAGTTCATCTTTGAGGAATGATATGTGTAAATCTGAACATTTATCTGAAAAGAAGTCAGTGGGCTTGGCCCAGGTGTGAAGAAATATTAAAAGCCTTCTAGTGTTACAAGCATCCAATTATCTATACTCTCCATACGCACCACAAATAAAATATAAACAGCACCTAGAAGATACATATGAGGCATTCAGGCTTTGAGAATCTGATTCCAATGTACTAGAAAGATAAAGAAATGAGAATTCATTAAGAACTTTTTACACCTAATAGAAGGATTAAGATTTGCCATGCTAGGAAGTTGATATGTAGACTGTCTCAGCCTCCATTCTGGATTGGTAACATTCTGGGAAGTTATGCCAAAATGTGTCCATCAAAAAATGACTCTGCACTGCTGAAGCGCATGAGCTTCCAGGCTATGCCAGACAGGGTGTTGCCTGGGAAACCATTATTGGTTTTTGCTACAGCTAGAAGAAAAAGCCTGTTCCTGAGGTGAAGATGGTTTCAGAACCCTCTGTCACTGACTCTTCTGTAGTTTCTACAGTCCTCACTTGCTTACCATCTTCTACCCTCTGCTCCAATTGATGTATATGTGGTCCCTGATTCCCAGATGTTTGCCCAAATTTGACTCCTTTACCGTCTAGGCAGAAGTAAAAAAAAAAAAACAACACAATGACTACAAAGCTGAAAAACAGTTTGGTTTTAGCTGCACAGTGTATTTTTGTATTTTTTTAAACAATGTTTAAAAATCAGATTATAGCTCATTAAAAAAAATTTACACTTATGGCTTTTTAAAAAAAATTTAGAATATCTGGCAATGCTAAAGTCATATTCCCTTATGAAGTAATCTGCCGGAACACAGTGACTGCTGCCCACTTTAACAGCACGTGTTCTCCAGTTTGCCACAATCCTAACTATTCCTTATCGTCTTCAACCCTGACGCTGAGTTTTAGTTTTCATTCAGCACCATGGTTTCACCTCTGCTTTTTCCCATGAATTTATGAGAAGGGACAAAACGAGATAATGGGAGCTTAAGAACTTCAAGAAAAAGAAAATACAGTTTTTGAAGGAAGACTATTCTGCCATGTTTGATATGCAAAATGAGTCTATGTACAAAGAACACTCTCTGTTCATTTGCTCACTTATATCTGGTCCCAACAGCCTTTTTTTTTTTTTTTTTTTAAATTGTCAAGAGTCTCACTCTGTTGCCCAGGCTGAAGTGCAACGGCACACTCACGGTCACCCACAGCCTCGACTTGCTGGGCTCAGGTGATTCTTCTGCTTCAGCCTTCCAAGTAGCTGGAACTACAGGCATGTGCCACCCTACCTGGCTAATTTTATTTATTTATTGTAGAGACGAGGTCTTGCCATGTTGCCCAGGCTGGTCTCAAACCCAGGCAATTCTCTAGCCTTGGCCTTCCAAAGTGCTGGGATTACAGGCGTGAGCCACTGCGCCCAGCCAGCCTATAGCCCTTTAACTTTGCAACTCCTGGTCTGATTCACAAACATCTGGGTGTTCACGGAGTATGTATTATGCTGTGGGTTTATTCCTGGCCTTAGCTTGCTGTCTAATTTCCTTAATCTGCCACTGCCCACACAGACCAGAGGAGACAGGTTGTGCATGTAAAAGTAAAGGTTTCGACTGGGCTCGGTGGCTCAAGAGTGAGACTCAGCTCAAAAAAAAAAAAAGCAAAGGTTCTGGGGACCCTAAAATGCACCTCTAAATCGCCTGCCTCATTGTCTACAAATAAGCTGCCTTATTGTTTATAAATGAGCCATACATTTCGTTCTAATTTTGCAATAAATACCACATACTCAGTGTCTTAGTAGAGAAGAATATGGATATGTTAGTTCATTTACCTCCCTAATCATTTAATTTTCCTTGTCATTGAGTTTATGTGTAGATATTATAAGCTAATTCAGCCAATAGTATTTTTTTTATGAAAAAGAAGAAAGAAATGAAGGGAAAGAAGGAAAAAGATGAGGGAACAAGAAAGAGGCGACCAGGACCATAGTCAGCACTCAGTAAGTATTGACCGTAATATTGTCCATCATTAGTATCAGGCCTGGTGTGTTTTCTTCACCGTCTCCCCTCTTGATCATTCCTCAGCCTGCTGGGAACAAGGCAGAACTTCACTTCCATTGTGTTCTGTTTTTATTTACACGAATTGACCATTTTTTAAAATCCTAGTTTTTTTTTTTTTTGAGTCAGAGTTTCGCTCTGTCACCCAGGCTGGAGTGCAGTCCTACTCACAGCCACCGCAGCCTCGACCTGCTGGGCTCAGGTGATCCTTCCACCTCAGCCTTCCAAGACTTCCAAGTAGCTGGAACTGCAAGCATGCGCCATCACGCCCAGCTAATTTTTGATTTATTATAGAGATGAGGTCTCGCCAAGTTGCCTAGACTAGTCTCAAACCTACGGGCTCAAGCAATCCTCTCCCCTCAGCCTCCCAAAGTACTGAGATTATAGGCATGAACCATGGCATCTGGCCTAATCCCAGTTTTTTAAAGAACCCTATGTTAGGAAAGTGAGGAAGTAAATCTGAATATGATGATGGGTGCCACTTTGTTTCCAACTTCCACTCTGCACACCCAAATCCCAGTACACCCAAAATGAACAAATGGTGACACAATGGCTTATCCATCTGTGCTCCCTGTTACCATGATGGCTGTCTGAGCTGCCAGGGACCTTCAACAAACTCATCCCTACTGCAGCTGGAGCTAACTTTGCTGGCATCGGGTGCTGGGGTGAAAGGGCTTTGGATGGTGAAAGGTGGTAAACTGAGGCAAAGCAGACCAGTGTAGCGGGAAGGAAGCAAAGATTTGCGACAAAGAAATAAGTAAAGTTTATTATACACTTTCCACAGACAGCAAAGGGCCAGAGCACTCAATAGGCAAGTATGGCCTCAAAGGGCTGAGAACTGGGTATATTTAAGGGTCCTTGGGACAAGAGGGGGTTTGAGTTTGGAGAGATCAGGGCCAAAGGGAAAGTCCAGGGCTGCATTCTTTGATGTTGATAGCAGCCACATAAGCCTTGGACCTTGACATCACCAGGTACAGCATCTCATGACCTCGGGTGGTGGGCTGGAGGTTGTCACAGATGGCTGATAACAACGTAACAATATGAATGCCTAGAAGAAAGATTGTTAGAAGGACTGGACGTGCCTACTACGGAGTTTGAATAATCACTGTGTTCTGAGGCCTAACCCTGGGAAAACTGGTTCTGGGAAAGGTAGATTTTTTTTTTTTTTACTTCCTGCTAATGACTATAGGGTAAGAAGAATGTCCAAGCTGCCCAGCAGAGCGTGTCAGGGGTAAAGCTAAGCAAAACGGCTGCACTAAAACTAAGTTTATTCTGAGTTTTTGGAGTTCCTTCCTTTCAGATGAGATGTTAGCAAACAATCCAATATTACCAAAATCTTATTAGGAGAGAAGCAAGGAGTTACCTTATGGTGTCTAGGTAGGGACCTTGAGGGAAAGTCTTCTTGGGACCTATATGGAGCCCAATGGTCAAAGCACCAAGGAAATGAAGAGCTTTAGCTGAAAGATGATGGATGGAGGGCAAAATTAACTTGAGTTTTTGTCCAAAATATGTAAAGCAAATTTACTTGTTGGATTGTTTGAGATGAAGTAGGGAACTGGCAGCTGGGCACATCTAGTACCACAGATAAGAGCCAAAACTAGGCCTGGCTGGTGACTCAGCCTGTAATCCCAGCATTTTGGGAAGTCGAGGCGAGTGGATTGCCTGAACCTGCTGGTTCGAGACCAAGCCTGGGCAACTTGGCAAGACCTCATCTCTACAATAAAATAAAAAATAGTTGGGCGTGGTAGCACACATCAGTAGTTCTGGGCTACTCCGAAGGCTGAGGTGGAAGGATCACGGAGCCCAGAAGGTCAACACTGGGGTGGCTGTGAGCGTGCATGCCACTGCACAGCAGTCTGGGCGATGCAGACTCCAACTCAAAAAAAAAAGGGCCAAAACTACACCTAATTAGCTCCATAAAAGAGGAAGCCCAGAGCCACCTCTCTGGAGGTTTTTGAGGCCCCAGGATATGCCTTCCAGCTAAAGCTGCTTCTGGCCCCTCCCACTCCCACCCCCCCCACTTCCATCCCCCAATCTCCTCACCCCACTCCTCCCACTGACAGAAGGAAGTGCTGTCTCTCTCCTGATAGGACAAGAGTGACCCAGCAGATCCGCTCCTGGCCAAGCAGAGCTTTCAACTACCCTTTTCACCTCTTAGCTTGGGTGACAATGTGGCATCCCCCCTGACCTCCCTACCTTCCTCTTTCCTCCTCTGGACCAAGCGATGAAGGGACTTGACAAAAAGGAAATCGTCTTGCACAAACTTGTAAGTATGCATTCGCCTTCATCAGAGCCGCCAAAACTTAACATGCATCAGGCTTGTGGGCTGGGCCCTGGCTCCCAGCTTCTGGCCAGCATCGATTATTATGGGACATTCACTAAGAGGACTTACTCAGACAAAACATGTTAGGACTTTTTCCATTTGGAACTCTTCCTTTTAAAGAAATAATAAGCTCTTCAGTTCTCTTTAACAAACTAAGCATATGACTGGCAAGGGTTGCAGATTTTTTCTTAACCTGCTTCCTCCTAAAACATTAGTCTGTGGTTAATCAACCTCTGCAAATGACAGTTTCTTCTTCAGACTCTGTGGGTTAATACAGCTCTCTGAACCTCCACAATTTGTTGTTGTTGTTGTTTTCCTGAAGAGTGTAAGCAATCATAATAAAGTTTTACATAAATGAGTTATAAGAAATGATCCCAGCAGGCACGGAGGCTCACGCCTATAATCCCAGCACTTTGGGAGGAGGGGTGAGAGGATAGCCTGAGCCCACGGGTTTGAGACCAGCCTGGGCAACTTGGCGAAACCTCATCACTACAATAAATCAAAAAATTAGCCGGGCATGGTGTCACGTGCCTGTAATTCCAGTTACTTGGAAGGCTAAGGAAGAAGGATCACCTGAGCCCAGCAGGTCGAGGCTGCAGTGGCTGTGAGCGTGCCACTGCACTCCAGCCTGGGTGACAGAGTGAGACTCCAACTAAAACAACAACAACAACAACAACAAAATAGTCCCAGGGTCCCGATTCTGTGACTCCACCAAATGCCAAGCACTCTGGGCCTGTTGCCCCTAGACACATGCCTGAACCCCAAGCAGTGATACTGCGAAGTGATGGACTCTGTGCTGTCAACTTAGCATCAGCCTTTGTTCCCCTGCAAGTCATAAGTCAAAACAACCTGATTAACTTTATTGAAATATTTTAATTTCCTGTATGGCACCATTCTCTATGTGGCATCATAGGGGTGGCATTAGTGCCCATCCAGGACACAGTGAAGTGTCTAGTGTTGCGGGTGGGCAAAGAGCAGAGCAGGCATGGGGGGCTGAATTGTCACCTTGCTACTGAGTACTAGCTGATTGACTTGTGGCAAAACCAGACCCTCCAGGAAATCCTTTTCCTATGGAGAAGGTAATACTCTGTGGGGTGGTTCTAAGGATAACAATTATTAGATACATGATGATTTGATATAAAGTAGGCTCTCAATAAATGGCAGCAGTATTAATTACTGTTGATTTTGTAAAAGGAGTTAATACTTTTTTTTTTGAGTTGGAGTCTCACTCTGTCGCCCAAACTGGAGTGCAGTGGCCGCTCCTGGCCACCGCACAGCCTCGACGTGCTGGGCTCCGGCGATCCTTCCGCCTCAGCCTTTCAAGTAGCTGGAACTACAGGCACGCGCTACCAAGCCCGGCTAGTTTTTTGATTTATTGTAGAGATGACGTCTCACCAAGTTGCCCAGGTAGGTCTCGAACCCACGGGCTCAGGCAATTCACTCACCTCAGCCTCCCAAGGCGCGGGATTACAGGCTGAGCCACCGAGCCGGACTAGGAGTTAATACTTTTAAAATGCTCAATATAAGCCGGGCGTAGTGGCTCAGGCCTATAATCCCAGCACTTTGAGAAGCTGAGGTGAGAAGATTGCCTGAGTCCTGCAGGGTTTGAGACCAGCCTGGGCAACATGGTGAGACTTTGTCTCCACAATAAATAATAAAAAAAATAGCTGGGCATGGTGGCTCACACCTGTGGTTGCAGCTACATGGGACGCTAAGGCAGAAGAATCCGCTGAGCCCAGCAAGTCGAGGCTGGAGTAGCCATGAGCATGCCACTGCACTCCAACCTGGTTGACAGAGTAAGACTCCTACTCAAAAAAAAAAAAAATGCTCAGCATAGTATAGTAGGTGTCATTATTATTGACTATTGTTACCTAAGGGAATCAGTAAGGCTTGTCAATTTGGGGTCTTCAGGCTTCACCGAGTTAAGACTATGGATTTGGCTCAAAGGCCTAATGAAGGCAGAAAGGCTGGGTTTTTTTTTTTTTTCAGAAAAAATTTTGCCATGATTTAGCAGGTTAAATTCAGCCTACGAAGGGAAGTGAAATGATAAGATCTGCATCTTAGAAAGAGCAAAGCCTGGAGTTTAGGGACTGGCTTGGAGGAAGAAGGCAACATATGTGGGAAGATAAATTTGGGAGCCACAGCAGGATTCCAGATTTGAAGGAAGGTCATGGCTGTTGGGAGAGGACTGGACTGATCTGGACTGGTTTCAGAGGTAGAAATCACTCTATAGGTGGCTGATGAAGGGGAAGAAGGAATCATAGGTGACCTTGAAATTTCTGTCTTGGGGCAATCAGGTGGATGTTGATTCCACTTACTGAAAGGAAGAATGAGCTTGAAAAATAAGATAATTGGTTTAAAATTTATTTTAAGTTAAATCCTTGCATAATCACAGAGTTTATTCAACCTGAGACAAAGACATTTCTTTACTCCTAGCTATTTTTGTCATGTATTTGAAAACTACTCCGTGATTTAACCAGCATGCATCACCAAGAATAAATGCATATATGGAAAATAGGCACAATCAGAGTCTTTTGTTATGATATCAATATATAAAGGGACTGGGGCCACAGTTATGTGACACTTTGAAATCATAACTAAGAAAATAGAACAGGCTCGGTGGCTCTGCTTTGGGAGGCTGAGCTTTGGGAGGCTGAGGTGAGTGGATTTCCAGAGCCTGCAGGTTCAAGACCCGCCTGGGCAACTTGGCGAAACCTCATCTCTACAATAAATCAAAAAATGAGCCGGGCGTGGTAGTGTGCGCCTGTAGTTCCAGCTACTTGGAAGGCTGAGGTGGAAAGATGGCTTGAGTTCAGCAGGTCGAGGCTGCGGTGGCCGGGAGCAGCCACTGCACTCCAGTCTGGGTGACAGAGTGAGACTCCAACTCAAAAAAAAAAAAAGAAAATAGAATATTTACATGATTCAAAGATTGACAGAGACTAATTAAACTGCACCTGATTAACAGAAGTAGAAGTAATTCTAAACTGGGCATGGTGGCTTATGCCTGTAATCCCAGCACTTTAGGCGGCAAAGACAAGAGGATTGCCTGAGTCCGCGGGTTCGAGACCAGTCTGGGCAACATGGCAAGACCTCGTCTCTACAGTAAATTGAAAAATCATCCGGGCATGGTGGCACATGCCTGTGTTTCCAGCTACTTGAAAGGCTGAGGTGGAAGGATCACCTGATCCCAGCAGGTCAAGGCTGCGGTGGCTGTGAGCATGCCACTGCACTTCAGCCTTGGCGACAGAGTGAGACTCCAATTCAAAAAAAGAAAAAAAAGTAGTTTTAGCTCTCC
Organism: Carlito syrichta; assembly: GCF_000164805.1. Taxonomy (NCBI): domain Eukaryota; kingdom Metazoa; phylum Chordata; class Mammalia; order Primates; family Tarsiidae; genus Carlito; species Carlito syrichta. The sequence goes on from NW_007123509.1 coordinate 129,226, forward strand.
ATCTTTATTTAAATGTCTTTCAGCAAAACAACAGCAAAATATGCTAAGGAAAGAGGTATCCTATAGGAAAAAGGAAAGCAAAAAGTAGCCAATAACATTATTTTTGTAAATAATCATTTGGAAAAATATTGAAAAACCTTATGTTTTACCTGTAGGATGGAATAGTGATATACAATTAATCTATAAAACAATTGATGTAATGTGGGTCAATCATATTTTGCAAAGTATATATCCTCTAAAAGAGTCTGACCAGAAGCTACTTTTCACAGTGCTATTTTCAGCCATTTTCATACTTTCAGTAGAATTTTTAAAATCTCTTTTCAGTAATAGAAGTGATACACTAACATAAAGCCATAATTGAGTTTCCAACATTGAATTATAATTATCTGTGTCTGTGTTTTTCTCTTACTGACTGTGAGCTCCAGAACAGAGAGAAGAAAGTATATGTCTTACTCAACCTCATTTCCCAGGTGCCAAGCACTGTGCCTGACCGAGAGGGGTACTGGATGGATGTTTATCTAACGCAGGAAGAAAGGAGGGATAGCTTGCATCAAAAATGTTAAGCTATTTCTACCTTTATGGACAAACAACTTAATGTTCAGGCGGTTGGCAGTTAATATCTTTTGAAAATGTTAGACCGGGCATGATGGCTCAAGCCTGTAATCCCAGCACTTTGGGAGGCCAAGGGGAGAGAATTGCCTGAACCCAGGGATTCGAGACCAGTCTGGGCAACTTGGTGAGACCTCATCTCTACAATAAATTACAAAATTAGCCAGATGTAGTGGTGCATGCCTGTAGTTCCAGCTACTTAGAAGGCTGAGGTGGAAGGATCGCCTGAGCCCAGCAGGTCGAGTGTGCGATAGCGTGCCACTGTACTCCAACTTTGTCTCAAACCCCTGGACTCAGACAATTCTCTTGCCTCTGCCTCCCAAAGTGCTGGAATTATAGGCGTGAGCCACCATGCCCAGCTATAACTTTTTCTTTATAAATACAGTATGACCAAATTTCAGATAATTTTAAAAATAAAGAAAATGATTACATTCATAAGCCTACCATGCAAATAAATGAAGGGTTAACATTTTGGTTTTAGTAAAGATGTTATCACTGCTAAAATTAATTTAAAAGCATGCACTAAAAAAAAAAAAAATCCAGGCCAGGCATGGTGGCTCACACCTGTAATCTCAGTACTTTGGAAGGCCAAGTTGAGAGGATTGCTTGAGGCCAGGAGTTTGGAACCAACCTGGGCAACATAGCAAGACCCCAATCCCTACAAAATAAATAAGTAAATAAATTAACTGGGCATGTTGGCCCACGGCTGTAGTCCTAGCTACTTGGGAGGCTGAGGCAAGAAGATTGCTTGTCCAGGAAGTAGAGGCTGCAGTGAGCTATGATCGTGTCACTGCACTACAGCCTGGGTGACAGAGTGAAAACCTGTCCTCAAAATAACAAAATAAAATAAATTTTTTTTTAAATCCAGATTTTTATAATAGACAGTGTTGTTGATAGAGCTCTCAAGTATGACAAATTAAAAAGAAAAATACAAGACTTTTTTTGTTTTTTATTTTGTTTTGTTTTGTTTTTTGAGTTGGAGTCTCACTCTGTCACCCAGACTAGAGTGCAGTGGCTGCTCTTGGCCACTGCATCCTCGACCTGCTGGGCTCTGGCAATCCTTCTGCCTCAGCCTTCCAAGTAGCTGGAACTACAGGCGCACGCTACCACTCGACTAGTTTTTTTTATTTATTGTAGAGATGAGGTCTCACCAAGTTGCCCAGGCAGGTCTCGAACCCACGGACTCAGGCAATCCATTCACCTCAGCCTCCCAAAGCAAGGGATTACAGTCTGAGCCACCAAGCCCGGCTAAAAGACATTTTAAAGACAATTTTTAAAACTGCAGACCATGAAAAAACTCAACTTCCAGGTAAAGGAGAATTCTTTGCCAGCCTCTGCTGACTGGAAGATAGATAATATACTCCTAGTATTTTTCAGGTCCAGGAATGAAGCTTCTTTATTTGCATCGTATGCTAACATGGATTGGGGAAAGGGAAATTTATTGTAACTAATAGATAGCTCAGTTGTCTGACTCGGAACATAAAACATCTGAAGTAAAGTATCTGAGAGCTACTGGCCTGGGGATTGACAAAGCTGTGCTCTTAAAGATATGGCAGCCGGGTGAACTCAAAAGAACTGGACAAAAGAGTGGAAAGTTTTCAGGGCTGAGAGAAGTAAGGGAAGGAGGATTGTTGTTTAATGGATATAGTGTTTCAGATTTGCAAGATGAAAACATTTTGGAGCTATGTTTGACGCCAATGTGAATACACCTAACACTATTAAATGATGCACTTAAAAATGGTTATATTGTAGCCGGGCTCAGTGGCTCAGCCTGTAATCCTGCGCCTTTGGGAGGCTGAGGTGAGTGGATTGCCTGAGCCTGAGGGTTCGAGACCCGCCTGGGCAGCAAGACCTCATCTCTACAATAAATCAAAAAATCATCTGGGCGTGGTAGCGCATGCCTGTAATTCCGGCTACTTGGAAGGCTGAGGCGGAAGGATCGCCGGAGCCCAGCAGGTC
>NW_007123509.1:131836-137152 GCF_000164805.1 Carlito syrichta
CAGCAGGTCAAGGCTGCGGTGGCCGGGAGTGGCCATTGCACTCCAGTCTGGGCGACAGAGTGAGACTCCAACTCAAAAAAAAAGGTTATGTTGTATAAAGGGGGAGGGGAGAGCGCTGGAATTAGAAAACTCAGTGGATCCAGAGAAGTTTAATAATTTTCCCAAAGTCACATAGCTCATGGGTTAAGGACTCAAGACTGCAAATTAGCTTTTCTGCCTGCAAAGGTCATGTTCTGAACCACCAAGCTATGTTGGAACATTATACAGAACTTGCATAAAGCACAAGAATTTTAAGAAGTTTGTAGAAAAGTTTCGGGAATCCTGACAGAATGGGATCTTTTATAAATTCACTTTTCTCATTCCATCCATCCATCCTGAATAGTGAAACCACCAATTTGGCTCTTTTCAATTTGTTTTGTTTGTTTGAGTTGGAGTCTCACTCTGTCACCCAGGCTGGAGTGCCTTAGGCATGCTCACAGCCACCGCAGCCTGCTGGGCTCAGATGATCCTTTAGCCTCAGTCTTCCATGTAGTTGGAGCTATAGGCATGCGCCACCATGCAAGGATAATTTTTTGATTTATTGTAGAGCTGAGGTCTCGCCAAATTGTCCAGGCTGGTCGCATGAGCCACTGCTCCTGGCCAGCTCTTCTCAATTTGTAATTTATAAAATCCCAACAACTTTGGCCTTGCTTTTTAACATCATATAAGTTTGCATGGAGGGCAGAATTAAGTTGTTACTAAATTGAACTCATTTGGCATTTTAATCCCGAATTTCAAAATTCTTTCTTTTTTTTTGAGTTGGAGTCTTACTAGGTCATCCAGGCTGGAGTGCAATGGTGTGTTCATGGCCACCGCAGCCTCAATTTGCTGGGCTCAGGTGCTCCCTCTGCCTCAGCCTTCCAAGTAGCCGGAACTACAGGCGCATGCTACAGTGCCCAGCTAATTTTTTATCGGTAGTAGAGGTGAGGTCTTGTCAAATTGCCCAGACTGGTCTTGAACCTGTGGGCTCAGACAATCCACTCACCTCAGCCTCTCAAAGTGCTGGAATTATAGGCTGAGCCACCGTGCCTGGCCCCAAAGTTCTTAATATACTATCAAGGAAGAGTTTGCACTCTTAGAGAAACAAGTTATTTGTTATTCGTGTGTGCTTGAAAATGCAAAATGCAAGTGCTTTGATGAGAAAGTATCAAAAATATGGAGACTGTTTAAGTCATACAAAGAAAAAAACATATTGTTTTGTGATTTACCGAATATAGTTTATTTTTTAAGGTAGCTAAGAATAGATTTGAACATATACATAAACCAGCTGACTGAAATAATGCATTTATAAGTATATACTTAATGGGCGGATTTCTGGCCCACTTAAAGGATTCCCTTTCAAGAAGATAAGAAAAGTAACTGTGTTCCTTAAAATAGAAAATGTGGATAAAATAGTAATGGCTTACATAAAGATAAGTGTAAATTACTCTGTGGCTGGAACTATTAAAGAATGGCTGATATAAAGGGATATTATTTTTGCCCTCATACTCAAAATATTTTTCACTGTCTAATTAGAATATTTGACTTTTATGCGTTTGGTTTCAAATAAATCATGATTTTAAATAATGTATTTGTAATAGCATATTAATGTGCATGAATACAAACCAACAGGCAAATGCCCAGTCTTAATGAAATACAATGTTTTGCCTACTCTGAACCTATACCCATGTGGCTGAGACAGACTAGAAAAAAAAAAAAAAAAAGCAAGAGGGTTATCAACCCGTGTTAGCCCTCCATGCATACCTAGATGACTATTTCATACCCTTTCTCTCCTCCATCTTCTTCTTCTTTTTTTTTTTGAGTCAGAGTCTCAGTCTGTTGCCCAGGCTAGAGTGCAGGGGCACACTCACAGCCACCGCAGCCTCAACTTGCTGGGCTCAGGTGATCCTTCTGCCTCAGCCTTCCAAGTAGCTGGAAATATAGGCATGCACCACCATGCCTGGCTAATTTTTTGATTTATTGTAAAGATGAGGTCTTGCCAATTTCCCTGGGCTGGTCTCGAACCAGGGGGCTCAGGCAGTCCTCTCACCTTGGCCTCCCAAAATGCTGGGATTACAGGCGTGAACCACCGCACCTGGCCTCTCTCCCCCGACTTCTTATCCCACCTTCCTCATGTTCACTCTCAGCGGATGACCTGATGTGCTTCCATCTAAGGACAACTCCTATAGCCCACCTCTTTTGCCAACTCCAGGACCTTGATCCAGCAATTCTTGCCTCTTCCTCTTGTGTCATTTGCATTTCCCTTTTCACTGGATCATTCCTGTAGGCATATAAGCATGTTATGGCTCCCAAAGGAAAATAAAACTCTCTTAGTCCCACTTCCCTCTCTAGCTGACTTGCCATTCATTGTTTCCTTTTATTTACAGCAAAATTCCTTGAGGGGTCATTGACTTGCTAAGCACTGGCCAGGCCATATTTCTGAGCTTTGGACACCTCCCCTATCTTGGGGAGGTGAATCTCCTTTCTCTCTCTCTCTTTCTCTAATTTACTTTCTAGCCATTGCTTTATTAAACTCTGGTATATCCGCGTGGCTCTTTGATCTATGGCCGCCATGTTTCCTAGCTTTGGCCCATTCCCCTACCTTGGGAAGGTGAATCAATCTATCTCTCTTTACTTTCTAAATAAACTGTACTTTCCAGTCTAACTTCTGTGCCATTCTGCCGGAGACCAGCTTCAGCCGGGTTCAGGGTACTCCAAAGGTGGAGATGGCGTTGGCGATTGGGGAAAAGAAGAGAGAAAGAAAGAGACTGGACTCCAGTCTAGTGCAGAAGCGAATGAGTGTTATTATTGGGAATTACAAGGGTCTTTTATAAATGAAGTCAGATATGGGAGGGGCGTCCCCCACCCACCAGAAACTTTAATCCATGAAAACTTAATCAATGATTGCCTTTAAACCCTTTTCATATGATAATCTTAAAATCCCATAACAAAGGATAACCTAATCTGTGACTGACATTCTGTAAACCTTTTTCATCCTAAGCTGATTGATTTATGCCAAGTTAAACAATTCTATAGAAGCTTAAGTATTTACTTTACAAACGAAAGTGGCCCATCCCAGAATGTTTGGAATGTGGCCCAGTCCAAAGTTCACAGTGGGCTACCTGCAAGTAACCCAGCCACATTTTTTCAACAAAATGACTGTCTTCTAAAACTATATTCTACAATTTACACCTTCAATAAATCCTAAGATCATGACCCAGAAGCCTGTGACCAATACTAAGGCTCTTAGATGTGACACGAGTTGGAATTATAAGTTGTGTGAAAGCTAAAACTGCAGTTTGCGGAAGAATGGGAACAATGAGCTTCTAAAGTTAGCTTGTGTTCGTCCCGGTAGAGTTTTTATGTTTTGAGCTCACAGGAGCTTAATCTGGTTAGTGCTGAGTAGAAAGGGGGAGAAAATGAGGTCAAAAGCTCCCGAATGCATCCTAGTGGTCTCGGGGTCAACAGCCCTTCCTGATCCCTAACACTCAGTGGGCCTCCATGGCCGACTGCCAACACCATTCTTTGTGTCTCTATGCAGCACTGGATCGCAGACACTCCTCATTAGGTCTGACCGAACATTTCAGAGGGCCCACTGGGATATTTTTAACCTAACAAGTATATTCATGGTGTTGTACTACCATTACCGTTAGCTAGTACCACAACATTTTCATTATGCCATAAGCCTCATACACACTAGAGAGTCACTTCCTATGAGGACCTGACTTCTCCACACCCAAACCCTGGTCATAACTATAATCTACTTTCTGTCTCTATGAATTTATCTATTTTGGACATTTAAACAACAAAAAAAAGATTCCTCAAGGGAGGTACTGTGTCCAGTTCTCCTTCCAGGCTCCCTGGAACCATTATAATCAGCTTCTGTCCCCATCACTCTGTTATGATCACTAGTATCCTGCATGATGCTACAACTGATGATCAAGGATCTCATGTGACTTGTCACTTGTTTCTGATACAGACAACCCCTTCTTTGAGTCCTCCCTTGAAACACTGTCTCAGCTGGGAGCGGTAGCTCAAGCCTGTAATCCTAGCATTTTGGGAAGCCAAGGCAAGAGGATTGCTGGAGCCCAGAGGTTCAAGACCAGCCTGAGCAACTTGGCTCTACAATAAATAAAAAAAAATTAGTTGGGCGTGGTGTGTGTGCCTGTAGTTCCAGCTACTTGGAAGACTGAGGCGGAAGGATCGCTTGAGCCCATTAGTTCGAAGCTGTGGTGGCTGTGAGCATGCCACTGCACTCCACCCTGGGTGACATAGTGAGACTCCAACTCAAAAACAAACAAACAAAAAAAGGAACACAGTCTCTTGGCTTCCATGGACCTCACACTTTCCAAGTTTCCCTACTTTACCCACTTTTCCTTCTCAATTTCCTTTACAGATTTCTCCTCATCTCCCTGACCCACTATACCTGGAGCATCCCAGGGCTCATTCATGGACCTCCTTTCTTTTCTAGTGTCACCTTCTCCATCGGCGACAGCATCCAAGCCAAATGGATGTCTCCAGCCGGGACCTCTATAAACTCCATACTTGTATATCCAAATCCCCATTGAACATCTCAGCTGAGATGTGTAAAAAGAATCTCACACCTAACAAGCCCCCAGCCAAGCATGTGACCTCCACCTGTTTCTCCCTAATTTTCATCTCGAAAAATGGTAGCATCATCCTTCCTGTTGCTCAGACCAAAAGCCATGCAGCCATCTTTGTCTCCTCTCCTTTTCTCACCCCCCCCCCACCCTCCGCACAGGCAAATTCTTTTGCCTCTGCCTTCAAAATAGATCCAAAATCAGACCACTTTTCATTGCTTGGCTAATATCCCTCTGGTCTAAGCTGCAACTCCTGCATTATTCAGTACTCTCCTAATTGAACTCCCTGATTCTTCCGTGGCTCTATACTGTCTGTTCTCAACAAAACAGCAAGAGTGATTATGTTAAAATTAGTGAGATGGTATAACTTTTCTGCTCAAACCCATCACAGTGTCTCCTAAAGTAAAAGCCCAAGTCCTCTCTCAATTATTTATTTATTTATTTATTTATTTATTTATTTATTTATTTAGTGAGTTGGGATCTTACTCTGTTAGCCCAGGCTAGGCTCGGGGAATTCCTCCACCTCAGCCACTCGAGTAGTTGGGACTACAGGTACGCACCTGTAGTTTTTTTTGTAAAGATGAGCTCCTGCTATGTTGCCCAGTCTGGTCTCAAACTTCTAGGCTCAAGTAATTCTCCCACCTTGGCCTCCCAAAGTGCTGGAATTACAGACGTGAGCTACCACGCCCAGCCCCTT
>NW_007123509.1:137172-141833 GCF_000164805.1 Carlito syrichta
AACCCATCACAGTGTCTCCTAAAGTAAAAGCCCAAGTCCTCTCTCAATTATTTATTTATTTATTTATTTATTTATTTAGTGAGTTGGGATCTTACTCTGTTAGCCCAGGCTGGAGTACAGTGGCACCATCATGGCTCAACACAGCCTCAATCTCCTAGGCTCGGGGAATTCCTCCACCTCAGCCACTCGAGTAGTTGGGACTACAGGTACGCACCTGTAGTTTTTTTTGTAAGGATGGGCTCCTGCTATGTTGCCCAGTCTGGTCTCAAACTTCTAGGCTCAAGTAATTCTCCCACCTTGGCCTTCCAAAGTGCTGGAATTACAGACGTGAGCTACCACGCCCAGCCCCTTTTCTTTCTTTCTTTTTTTAATTTTTAAATTTATTTTAAAGATGTGTGGCACAATTCAGGATTAGGTATACAAGTGGCCCAATAAGATAAAGTTTGGGCCTCCCTTTGGTTCCCACTTTGCCTGGTTTGAGACCAGGTACCCTTATTGATGTTGTATCCCCGCCCCCCAGTCCACACCCTGGCAGTGTCCCGCTACTGCCAATTCCTTTCTTTTAGTATTACGGTAAATGTTCAGGTTCATGAGTGAGAACATGTGGTACTCAGTTCTTTGTTTCTGTGATAGATCACTGAGTATGATAGACTCTTATCCATCCAAGTTGCTGTGAAGTCCATATGTTTGTCCTTCTTTATGGCTGTGTAATATTTCATTGTGTATATGTACCACATTTTTTTTTTGAGTTGGAGTGCAGTGGCTGCTCCCGGCCACCGCAGCCTCAACCTGCTGGGCTCTGGCGATCCTTCCGCCTCAGCCTTCCAAGTAGCTGGAACTACAGACATGCACCACCATGCCCAGCTAATTTTTTTATTTATTATAGCGATGAGGGCTCACCAAGTTGCCAGGGCTGGTCTCGAACCTGTAGACACAGGCAGTCCTCTCACCTCGGCCTCCCAAAGTGCTGGGATTACAGGTATGAGACACCGTGCCTGGCCCAGTGCAATTTTGATGTGCAGCATGGTTGGTAGCCCCTTTTTTTTTTACTCCATCTTCTATGTCTCTCATTCACTCCAATCTAGTCATACTCACCTCTTTACCGTTCCTCCACTTGGAGCTTCTTTCCCCTAGATTTCCACAGGTTTGCTCCATCACCTCCTTTAGGACTTTACTCAAATGCCGTCTTCTTGGGAGGCCTTCTCCAGACCACCCTATTGAAAATTCCAGCCCATAGCCCCTGCACCCTCCCCATTCAGCACTCATATGTTCCACTTCTCTTTTTCCTACCATATTATTTTACTTATTTTTTAAATTGTCTGCCTCCCCCAACTTGAATGCAAGCTCTAAAAGGGCAGAGATTTTTTGGGGGGGTCAGAGTCTCCCTCACTCAGGCTGGAGTGCAATGGTATGCTCATGGCCAGCACAGTATCGACCTGCTGGGCTCAGGTGATCCTTCTGCTTTAACCTTCCAAGTAGCTGGAACTACAGGGGCATGCCACCATACCTGGCTAATTTTTTTATTTACTATAGATACAAGGTCTCACCAAGTTGCCCAGGCTGGTCTCAAACTCCTGAACTCAGGCAACCTCTTACCTTGGCCTCCCAAAGTGCTGGGATTACAGATATGAGCCACCATGCCCAGTCCAGAGATTTTTAAAAAATGTTTTAATCACTGCTGCTTCCTTAGCATCTAGAATAGTACCTACTATTAATATAATTATTTATTGTATGAAAGGCAGAAAGAGGCTGGGCATGGTGGCTCACCAGGAGTTTGAGACTCAGGTACCCTTATTGATGTTGTGCCCCACCCCCAGTCCACACCGTGGCAGTGTCCCACTACTGCCAATTCCTTCCTTATAGTATTATGGTAAATGTTCAGGGTCTATTTATGAGTGAGAACATGTGGTACTCAGTTCCTTGTTTCTGTGATAGACTGAGTATGATAGACTCTAAATCCATCCAAGTTGCTGTGAAGTCCATATAGCTGGACAACATAGCAAGGACCCACCCATCTCTACAAAAAATTTTTAAAAATTAGCCGGGTGTGGTAGTACACACCTGTAGTCCCAGCTACATGGGAGGCTGAGGCAGGAGGATCACCTGAGCCCAGGAATTCAAGACTGCAGTGAGCTATGATTGGTACTACTGCACTCCAACCTGGTCAACAGAGCAAGAGCCTATCTCTTTCGCACACACACAAAGGACATTGAATCTTTAAAAAGAAAGGAAGAGAGAATAAAATATTTCAGATAGAGAATACCTGTACAGAATATTTCTGGCAGAATAGGCAAGAAACTAATGGCAGTATTGCTCATAGAAGGAAAATGGAAAGATTAGGGAACAAGAAAGAGAGGGAGACTTACTTCTCACTCATTCCTCTTGTGAAATTTGTGCCGTGTGCATAAATGGCCTTCTAAAAATAAACAAAATAATTTCAGAATGGCAGTAATGGCAAGGCATTCTGTCTGGCCTCCCACTGAGAAGAAGGCAAAGATGACATACTGTGCAGTTAGAAGAGCTGGCTCCAAGTCTCTGCCCCACTCCATCAAGATGACAAGTCATTCAAGCTCTCCCAGAACCTCAGACTCAGCATCTGCAAAATGAAGATAATAATTAGAGCTTGCTTTACTTTATAAAAGGAGATCGGTGTGAGAAGTCACATTCAAGGAGTAAAACATTATATGCATGTGAGGTTATCATCATTTTAGGAAAAAGCCAAGTTTGGTGGGTAAGGAAAACAAAAAGACAGCTCATGGAGCTCTGAAATATAAAATGGGGCTGGGCACGGTGGCTCACACCTCTATAATCCCAGCACTTTGGGAGGTCAAGGTGAGAGGATTACCTGAGCTCTCAGGTTGGAGACCAGCCTGGGCAACTTGGTGAGACCTCATCTCTACAATTAAAAAAACAACAACAAACTAGCCGGGCGTGGTAGCACGTGCCTGTATTTCCAGCTACTTGGAAGGCAGAGGTGGAAGGATCGCCTGAGCCCAAGAGGTGGAACTGGGGTGCCCGTGAGTGTGCCTCTGTTCTCCAGCCTGGGCAATGGAGTGAGACTCCAACTCAAAAAAAAAAAAAAAAAAAAAAGAAAGAAAAGAAATAGGGCTGGGATAGCAATAGTAACTGTCTACATACCATATTAAGTTCTTGGAAGCAAGAAAATCAGTTAAAAATCTGTTGATCTCAAAGAACTTTATTTTAAGTTTAAAGAGTATAAGTGTGATTATCATATGCATTACTCCACCTCCTCTGTTCTCTTGATTACAGAAACTTTAATTATCCTTCCCTGGATTGTTCTTTTATTCTCATGATGCACAGACTAAGTGGAATCTAGAGAGCTAAAAAAAATTTGCAGCTCATTTATAGAAGTACTAGAGTCAAAGCAGGCATGGTGGCTCATGCCTGTAATCCCAGCACTTTGAGAGACTGAGATGAGAGGATTGCCTGAGCTCAGGGGTTCGAGACCAGCTTAAGCAATATAGCAAGACCTTGTCCCTACAATAAAATAAAAAAAAATCAGCCAGACATTGTGGTGCATGCCAGTGGTTCCAGCTACTTAGAAGGCTGAGGCGGAAGAATCGCCTGAGTACAGCAGGCAGAGGCTGTGGTGGCCGTGAACATGCCACTGCACTCCAGATTGGATGACAGAGTGAGGCTCCGATTCAAAAAAAAAAAAAAAAGAAAAGTGCTAGAATCAAGGCAGATTTTTCTAAGTTAGGTAATAGACTCCTCTGAATTTTAAATTTTTAAAGTTATCTGTTTGGTTCTAGATTGAAGCCTTGTCTTGATTGTATTAAATTTCATGGTAATGAAAGTGCATCTCTCTCTCTCTCTCTCTTTTCTTCTTGAGTCAAGGTCTCACTCTGTTGCTGGAGTGCAGTAGCATGATCACACCTCACTGTAGCCTCAACTTCCTGGACTTGAGCGATCCTCTCGCCTCAACCTTCTAGGTAGCTGGGACTACAGGCGTGTTCTACTATGCCTGGTTAATTTTTTGACTTTTTTGTAGAAATGAGGTCTCACTATATTGTCTAGGCTGGTCTTGAACTCCTAAGCTCAAGCAATCCTCCGGCTTTGGCCTCCCAAAATGCTGGGTTTACAGGTGTGAGTCACTACACCCAGCCTATAAATATTTCTTTTACAAAAAAGGACAACTTTTCAGACCTGCTCCCGTGTCTGCAGTTTCTCAGAATAATCAGCTCAAAATATGCCAAAGAAACATATTTTGGGCACGTCATATCCTAGACTTCTATAGTCATGCTTTGGCATGGTATGTTTTGAGCCCCAATAATAGTATTTAATGAAAAAATACTGTATCCTAAAGTGTTAATAAAAATTTATAATCCCAGGACTTTTGGAGGCTGAAGGGAGAGGATTGCCTGAACCCAGGGGTTCGAGACCAGCCTGGGCAACTTGGAGAGACCTCCTTTCTACAATAAGTCAAAAAATTAGCCTGGCATGGCGGCGTGAGTCTGTAATTCCAGCTACTTGGAAGGCTTAAGCGGAAGGATCGCATGAGCCCAGCAGGTCTAGGTTGCAGTGGCTGTGAGCGTGTCACTGCACTGTAGCCTGGGCAACAAGAGTGAGACTCGAACTCAAAAAATAAATAAATAACATAGAAGGCTCATTAACTTTGGGACAAACTTTTTTTTTTTTTT
>NW_007123509.1:141853-153707 GCF_000164805.1 Carlito syrichta
ACCTCAGCCTTCCGAGTAGCCGGAATTACAGGCATGCGCTACCACGCCCGGCTGATTTTTTGATTTACTGTAGAGATGAGGCCTCGCTGCCCAGCCGGGTCTCGAACCCGCGGGCTCAGGCAATCCACTCACCTCAGCCTCCCAAAGGCACGGGATTACAGGCTGAGCCACCGAGCCCAGCTGACAAACTGTTTTAAAGCTTCATTTTCCATGCTGGATTGCAGTGGCACACTCATGATCACTGCAGCCTCGACCTGCTGGGATCAAGTGATCCTTCCGCCTCAGCCTTCCAAGTAGCTGGAACTACAGGTATGCACCACCACGCCTGAATAATTTTTTTTTTTTTTTGTAGAGACAGGCCTCGCCAAGCTGCCCAGGCTGACCCCAAACCCCGGGCTCAGGCAGTTCTCTCACCTCGGTCTCCCAAAGTACTGGAATTACAGGCTTGAGCCACCAAGCCCGGCCTTTCTCTTTTTTCCTTTTTTCAATTAATTTCCTCCTTCTCTTTCTTCTTGGTGTTTGTTTTTTTTGTTTTTTTTTTTGAGTTGACGTCTCACTCTGTCACCCAGACTGGAGTGCAGTGGCCGCTCCCAGCCACCACAGCCTCGACCTGCTGGGCTCCGGCGATCCTTCCACCTCAGCCTTCCAAGTAGCTGGAACTACAGGCGCGCGCTACCACACCCGGCTAATTTTTGGTTTATTGTAGAGATGAGGTCTCGCTAAGTTGCCCAGGTGGGTCTCGAACCCGCGGGCTCAGGCAGTCCACTCACCTCAGCCTCCCAAAGCGCTGGGATTACGGGCTGAGCCACCGAGCCCGGCTTCTTCTTGGTATTTGTAGGGAGAGTGATACCCCTCCCCCAAATCATACCAATCCAAACAAAACAAAGATCTACATTAGCCTAATCGATCAGAGGACCAATTCTGCATGCTGTCCCCTTGAGTTACCTGTTGATTTCAAGTGGAACAGACACTACAGAGGAAGCAGGAAGTTCTTGTCTGGTTCTGCCACAGACTGTGTCTAGCTGAGGCCAGCAGCTCAAGCCTGTGATCTCCTGTATTGTGAACCGGGCTGTTCTTCCACCTAGAATGCGGTGGGAAGATGGAGTGAAAGGATTTGAAAGCGATTTGTGAACTGTATGTAGCACAGCACCCGGAAGCGCAGGTGACTACTATTCACTTAAATATTAATTAGAAGAGGGAGAGAACTTCCTCCCCTCTTCCATTTCCCTAGTTCTCTTTTCTCACTTCCTCCTTCCCCCCCCAACAACTTTGTCAGCGGAGAATACACCAGAGAGTACTAAGAGCTGAGGGTCTGAACCGTTCAAAGAAATCAAAGGAAGAGTCAATATGTTACACCCAAATTACAGAGAAAGGTGACCCGAAAACAAGTTCAGAGTCGCCTTCCGAGGAAGTACTGTATTTTGTTTTTACTTCCCACTTTGTGTTTTCATATATGTCAAAGCCTTGAAGCTTCAGTCATTGTTCTTCCGCTTTCTAAAGCAAGTAGGCAAATGCTGACTGCTGTCATTTGCCCCAGATGCCACCGGAAATGGCATCTCCTCCCCAGATGCTGGCTTGTAAGCACAGCAGCACCCAGAAGCTGACTTATTTCCCCTGTAGCCCAAGTCTGTGCTCTCCAGCCTGGCCACAGTGACCTACAGCTGAGAAAAGAAACTATCCAGGGAAGAGACCTAGAATCAACTGAAACATACATTTTTAAATCATACTTCAGTTACTTGAATGAGTAAGTACGTTCCGGTTTTTCCATTTTATTTTAAACATCTAAATTTGACTTTCTGACCAGCCTTTCTTGAGACCCTCATTACTGTAGGAAGGAACCAGCATCCTCATCCACTCCAGCCCACCCTGTATAACACATAACACTAAAGAGGCAACTGATACTTGGTAATAATAAAGTATTGGTGATTGATAAGCTACTAAATTTCTAAAAACGGACAGGGAAAGGAAATGGCTAATTTAGCTGTGACCTAGAGAAGGGATGTAAGGCTTCTATTGTTGCAATCTTGTATGTTGTGGTTGACCACAAAGGCTTGGCATCAGTTTTGACTTCCAACCCTGCTTTTTATAAAATGGATGACCTCAGGCAGATTACTCAATCTTTTAACTTTAATTTTTGAAGTGTAAAATGGAGAAAAATAGAGTACTTATTTCATGGGGTTCTTAAGAGGAATAAAGAGATGAAATGGTAACACACTTAAATACTGTTGGAGTGTGCACTAAGTAATTTTCCTAAATAATTAGTGTTGCTAAATAATATGTTAGATAATTAGTTTAAGGGAAAACTCCATTAACCACTAAGCCCATTCCCCAAATACGCTTAGAAAGTTCAAAAGAACAATTAACAATGAACATTTGTAGAATTTACAGAGCATTTCATTTAATTTATACAGTTAACTCTAAGGAGGGCAGTGCAGAACTGTTGACTTAACGTTTAGAGCTGGAAGGGAAGAGAGCAGTGGACATAACAGCAGAAGGAGAAGCTCCTAGGTGGAAGCTTGGCACTGAAGCAGGGGGATACCATGAACCTGGGGAAAGGCCTCATGGGAGAAGGTGGTCTGTGTGCAGATTTTTGTTCTCAGCTTCCTCCTCTCCTGGACCTTGTTTCTCGTCCTGTTTCAAACCACAGTTTGAAGCTGGGGAATCTGGCTGGGTGGTGGCTCAAGCCCGCAATTCCAGCACTTTGGAAGGCTGAGGCCAGAGGACGGCTTGAGGCTAGGAGATTGAGACCAGCCTGAGTGATAGAGCAAGATTCTATCTCTTAAAAAAAAAGAAGAAGAAAAGAAACTGCGGAAGTCCTCAGTCCCACTGCCAACAGGCAGAGCAGTGGGAACTTAGGTCTTCCAGAACCCTCTACAGAGTAGTGAGTAGGGACCAAGGCAGAGACACGGTCTTATAATCCCATTTTAAACTCAAAACTTTTTTTCATATAAACACTATTGCACGTAGAATTCAGATACTACAGTATTAATAATAACAATAATAAAATAATATCCTTAAAAAAACTTTTTTTTACAGGATCTCGCTTTGTTATCCAGGCTCAAGTGCAGTGGTGCAATCATAGCTAACTGCACCCTTTAACTACTGGACTCCAGTGATTCTTCATAGTCTCCCAAGTAGCTGGGACTACAGGTGCATGCCACCATGCCTGGCTAATTTTTTTTCTTTTTTGAAGAGATGGTATCTTGCTACGTTGCCCAGGCTGGTCTGGAACCCCTAGGCTCAGACAATCCTCTCGCTTCTGCCTCCCAAAGTGCTGGGATTACAGGTGTGAACCACCGTGCCCAGCAATAAAATAATTTTAAGACGAGATGACAAAGAGCGCTCTGGGCTTACATAAACCCTATAATTCCTCCAGACTTAAAGAAGATCCCAGGAAGAAAACATGATATCCTAGGTTTAAAAAAAAATGTTGGCTGGGCGCGAGGTGGCTCAAGTCTATAATCCCAGGATTTTGGGAGGCGGAGGATGAGGCTGAAGTGAGAGGACTGGTTTGAGACCCGCCTGGGCAACTTGGTGAGACCTCATCTCTACAATAAATCAAAAAATTAGCCAGGTGTGGTTTCGTGTGCCTGTAGTTCCAGCTACCTGGAAGGCTGAAGCAGAAGGATCACCTGAGCCCAGCAGGTTGAGGCTGCGGTGGCCTTGAACATGCCACTGCCCTAAAGTCTGGGCAACAGAGAGCTCTGACTCAAAAAAAAAAAAAAAAAAAAAAAAAAATTCCATGGATGTGATGACTCATTCCTGTAACCCAGCACCCTGGGAGGCTGAGGGCTGAGGTGAGAGGATTGAGCCTGAGCTCGACAGTAGCTTAGGCAACATATGGAGACCTGGCCTCTATTAAAAAAAAAAAAAAGCAAACCTTAAGCCAGGCATGTTGGTGCACGCCTGTAGTCTCAGCTACTCAGAAGGCTGAGGTGGAAGGATTACCTGAGCCCAGAGATCGCGTTGCGGTGAGCCGTGACAGTGCCACTGCACTCCAGCCTGGCCAACAGAGGGAGACCCCAACTTCAAAAAAAACCCAGCCACAGTTTAATAGGAGGGTAAATGCAAGTCTAGAGACTGGGAAGTGATCAAGGCCCACCGTGCATTTTACCCTACTTCTCCCCACCCCCTCCAACTCTCTGTGAAACCTTATTTTCTCCACCTGAATATGCCTGGAATTCGAGACACGCTTGGGCTAGAGAAAAAGATAATAGCTAAATTCGTTGGGCACTTACAAATGCAGCAGCATGGCTGGGCTCGGTGCTCAGCCTGTAAATCCAGCACTTTGGGTGGCCGAGACGAGTGGACTGCCTGAGCCCGCGGGTTTGAGACCAGCCCGGGCAACCTGGCGAGACCTTGTCTCTACAGTAAATCAAAAATTAGCTGGGCGTGGTGGCGGGCGCCTGTAGTTCCGGCTACTTGGAAGGCTGAGGCGGAAGGATCGCCGGAGCCCAGCAGGTCGAAGCTGCGGTGGCGGTGAGTGTGCCACTGCACTCCAGCCTGGGCGACAGAGTGAGACTCCAACTCCAAAAAAAAAGTGGCAGCATCATGTGAATGACCTTACATAGGTTCAGTTAATTCTCACTCGTTAAGAAATGCGTAGTAATATTATTCTCATTTGATTGATGAGGATTCTTCAGGGCCGATTGGTTACTTCTTCTGCCCAGGTTTCAGGACTCGTAAAAGGTGGGGCAGGATATAAAAGCAGGGAACTGACTCCAGGGCCCTTGCTCCACCACGGTGCTTTACGGCCCCAGTTGACTCATCTGCATGCAAATGGAGATTGATGGTCCATTGCTGCTGTCCTAGCCGAGACCCTGGGGGCGGGAGTGAGGGTGGAGGGGGCGGAGGCGAAGGGAGCTGTGTGTTTGTGGGGGATGTTACTAATACTGCTTGGAAAATAGAAACGGAACTGTTTGGGGAAAATAGGGTTGTTTGATCGTTTCGTTGCCTGGCTAAGCATGGGTGGACCAGCCGGGCTCGGTGGCTCGGCCTGTAATCCCGCGCCTTTGGGAGGCTGAGGTGAGTGGATTGCCTGAGCCCGCGGGTTCGAGACCCGCCTGGGCAACTTGGCGAGACCTCATCTCTACAATAAATAAAAAAAAAAATCAGCCGGGCGGGGTGGCGCATGCCTGTAGTTCCAGCTACTTGGAAGGCTGAGGCGGAAGGATCGCCGGAGCCCAGCAGGTCGAGACTGCGATGGCCGGGAGCGGCCGCTGCGCTCCAGTCTGGGCGACAGAGTGAGACTCCAACTCAAAAAAAAAAAAAGAATGAGTGGACCTACGAGGGTGAGGATTTTGAAGAGAAGAAAGGAGCCATTTGGTGGGCCTTGAGAAAACTGACATTTGGGGATCTGGCAGACAAGAGAGAAACCCACAAAGGATACCAGAGAAGGACAGGATACTAGTGTGTCAGAGGGGAGCCGTCCATAGCACCCCCGTGCACTGTGTGGTAAGGACCAAGAAGTGGCCACTGAAAGAAACCACAAGGAAATCATTGGTGATTTACTGACAAACGGTGCTTTGGTTTGGAGGAGTTGGAAGCCAAATTAAAGTCAAAGGAGTGAGTGGGAGGTGACGACCCAGACACAGCCAGTGCAAACAACGCTTAAAAAATGTGGCCTTGGAGCTGAGGCGAAAGATAGGACTGTCCTGGAGGTGGAGTTGAAGAAGTTTCCTTTCTTTTTTCAAACAAGAAACCAGGATGTGTTTAATGCCAAAAGAAGGAGCCAACCCAAGGAGAGGAAAGAAAATGCAGATTGCATAATTATCCCCTCTCTGGGGGATACCCAGGAGCGAAGTCCCTGAGGAGCTGAGGGGTCTTTACACTTGAGGAGAAGGTAGGGTTGGTGGGAGGGTGGGAAGGGGGCTGGGGGGGCGAAGGTTTGGGGAAGGGCTCAGCCGAGTTCTGTGTGCAGGCTTGTGTTTTCTCTGGAGTCGGTGTGGGGGGGTGGGCTTGTCGCACCGGAGGGTGAAGGGGCCTGATGTCTGGCAGGCACTGTACTAGGTCCTTGATCTATGGGGGTCTCTTCTCCTCTTCACGATTGCTCATGAGGTAGGTGACATTATCCCTGTTTTACAGAAGAGGAAACTGTGATTCAGAACTGTGAGCAAGCAGCCCACAACTGTCTAGGGGCAGAGTCCACGTCTGGCTTGTCTCTTGGAGGTGAAAGTCAGGTCACCGCCTTCTGTCGTTCGTGTTAGAAGGATAGGAAGTCAGCAAATGGAGTTTGAATAATGACTCAAGACCATAGTGTAAAAGTTGGACATGATTTGCATTACATTTTTATTGTTATGAATTCTTTTGATCATTTACTTATTTATTTACTTTAGGCAATTCCTTGGTAAAACAGGGTTTTTGTTTTTATTTTAATGAGGCCGTTTGGATTAATGGTGCCTAGTTTATCTTTTGTTTTTCTGGAAGTCCACTTGCATGTCAGGTATTAAGAATTTGCTCATCATTCACAAGGATGTCCCCATGTGTTTCTTTCTACAGTCCACAGGAAATGTTTATAGTAGGTTATTACACTGGGGAAAATACACTGCTTAAAACCTGGTAGTTTTCAGATTTAAAGTGTTTTGAAATTCTTCTGTTGATAGTTCATTTCAAAAGGACCACCAGTTTCGGATTGTGGTCTGGTAGGGATGGTATAAATATCAAATGAATATGTCTACAGTGATTCCTGCCTCCACAGTGTAAACTTGTGAGTACATGGAGCCCAGTTTGAAGATCTTTATCCTAATTTTTATTTTTCATTGATGTCACATGATTTCAGATGTGTTTAAGGACTGCCTGGTGTGGTTTCAAGGTGCAGAGATTCGGTAAAGGACTCATGGTAGTTGTTAGAGGAAGTGAGCCAAACAAACGTGCAGGGTGCCAGCTGTGACAGCCGTCACAGCCCTGGGTGGACACGGGTGTTCTCGTCTGTGTCCATATCACCCTGAATGCCTGACCTTGGAAGCTAAGCAGGGCTGGGCTGGTTAGTACTTGGATGGGAGACACAGCTGTTCCCTAAATTTTTACTGAATGAATTAAGGGGTTGTAGAGCCGAGGCCTACTTAGGAGGTCATGTCATTGGGGTGGGGGATTAGACTCAGTCTTTACAATTGTTCTTTGGCAATTGTTTTTCTATTACATTACTCACCATAGTCTCTCTCGGTATCTTTTTTGTATGTTTTAAAATTTGCCCCTAAAACTACTTTTTAAAGTAGTCAACCTGCACTGTTTCCTCCACTCTAGTGTTGTAGGGAGCATTGGATGTTAACTGACTTGTTGCAAATCAAAAGATAGGTCTCTAGAGAATTTCCAGTTCACGGGCCATTAACTTTTCCCAAAGAAAATTTTGAAGTGTTTGCTTTTCTTTTTTCTTTTAAAACTTTATATGTCATGCACTTCAATTTTTGACAAGTTGAAATTCAACTTAGAAAACTAAGCAAATGCCAACATAGGTAAGTTGTAAAGGTGAGTTCATGAAAAATATCATTTGTACCATCCATTCCACTAAAATTTAAGCAAATCTTAGAAAGTTCAAAATATTGTTTGATCTTAAAAAAATGCTGTTAAAAGGCAATGAACTATCTATATTCCTAGTGATAAGAAACCCACTACTATTAATTCATGATTGTTACAATGTTTGGTTGATTAGGGTTACTGCCCTGTACACACCCACATTCCTTAGAGTTATAAGACTGTGCTGACCCTTCCTGGAACAGAATGAGTCACTGACCCCATGGTTATATTCACATAGTACAATAGATTGTTATTCATTTCTGTGATCAATAGTTAAAGTTAGAAATACAATTATGTTAATCACGTAACCGTAGCCAGTACACTGTTTTGTTTTGTTGTACCCATTGGCTGATGATGTATCACAATGAATAATGTTTTACTTTGTAGTAAGCTCTGCTAATTCCTTTGCTTAGAGTTATTGGTAAAGTAAAATTATAAGTTCCCAGTAACAGGTACCAAGAATAGGCAGAGAATGAATGTTATAATTGATGAAATGCAATTCTGGAATTCTATAGAATGCTTTGTGAGTCAACCTAGTTTGATGTTAATAGCAAGCCTTTTTATTTATATATATATATTTATAAGCCTATGCTTATAAATACAAACTGTAAAATCTGAGGCGCTGAGCTGCCTTGGTATCTATACTGACTTGTCTCTTTTAATTCCAAATTCAGAAATAAACTTATTTATTCCCAGGTCCCTGCCTCTCGGGTTTCATTGACAAGCCAGAGAGCAGCCATAGATAGGCCGGGCATGGTGGCTCATGCCTGTAATTCCAGCACTTTGGGAGGCTGAGACGAGAGAATTGTCTCTGCCCACGGGTTTGAGACCAGGTTGGGCAACTTGGCAAGACCTCATCTCTACAATAAATCAAGAAAAATTAGCCAGGCATGGTGGCACATGTCTGTAGTTCCAGCTACTTGGAAGGCTGGGGCGGAAGGATCACCGGAGCCCAGCAGGTCAAGGCTGCAGTGACCTTGAGCGTGCCACTGACCTCCAGCTTGGGCGACAGAATGAGATTCCAACTCAAAAAAAAAAAAAAAAGAGAAAGAGATAGAGCAGCCATGTGTTCCATGGATCGCTTCACCAGTATAATGTTGCAGTAAGATGGTTAGTCATATGCAAGAAACTTCTAGTTACAAGTACTTCCCAGCAATTGATCAAAGCAACATCCTAATTATCAGTCTTTAACCTCTGTGATTTAAAGCTCTGCAGGATCTCCAGAGATACTGGCATATTTCAGTGTCACTTTTCCTGTAACTAAAGATCAATAAGAAAAAAATTAACATAATTATGACAAACCAATTAATGAAAAATAAACGGTATGTGTTTGGTATGTGGTAGTTATAGAGCTGTAGCCAATGATGTGTAATTCGTGGCTTATGAAGCTGTTACAAATTAATTATCCCAAACAGGGAAATATAAATTAGTTGCTTGAAAGTAATTTATTATGGCCAGGCGCTGTGGCTCATGCCTGTAATCCCAGCATTTTGGGAGGCAAAAGTGGGAAGGAGTATTACTTGACTCAAAGAGTTCAAGAGCAGTTTAAGCAACATAGCAAGACTTCATCTCTTAAAAAAAAAACCTGACCTGTCGCAATGTAATCCAAGCACTTTGAGAGGCCGAGGTGAGAGGATTGCCTGAGCTCACGTGTTCGAGACCAGCCTGGGCAACTTGGTGAGACCTCCGCTCTACAACAAATAAAAAAATTAGCTAGACATGGCGGTGAATGTCTGTAGTTCCAGCTACTTGAAAAGCTGAGGTGGAAGGATCGCCCAAACCCAGCAGGTTGAGGCTGCGGTGGCCATGAGCGTACACTGCACTCCAACCTGGGTGACAGTGAGACTCTGACTCAAAAAAAAAAAAAAAAAAAAACCAAGAAAAGAGAAGTAATTTATTGTGAAGGTAGATATTATTAATGCACGTTTCTGTCACAGCTTTAGCCTCAGCCTAAGTTTTACTTTGAAAACAAAACAAGAAACCACTGAACTAATAATTATGACTTAGAGAATCATGAAAC
Source organism: Carlito syrichta (assembly GCF_000164805.1). Lineage (NCBI taxonomy): Eukaryota > Metazoa > Chordata > Mammalia > Primates > Tarsiidae > Carlito > Carlito syrichta. Next base: position 151,386 of record NW_007123509.1, read on the forward strand.
GCTTAAAAAAGTCTGTCTTAATTTGAGGTGAGAACCACAGATTGCAGTGATAAACCTCACTTCTCTCTGACTCTTGGAACAATCTTGGCACTTCCTTTACATGCAATGGATGCCAGTAGCCCTCTCCTCCTTTATAAGTGCCCATTTCCTTGCCCCTCTTGAAAGAAGTGACTGCCTTTAAAGTACCTACCCAGCAAAATATCTGGCTCCCAATGATTCTGAATAAATGAATCTACAAAATAGCTGCTAAAATGAATAAGTGAATTTAGCACATTTGAAGCAGAGAGAGAAGACCAGGCTAAAAAGATCACTCATCTGGCTATTTTCAAATCCCTTTTTGTTTCATTTTCTATAAGTAAAAAAAGAGTTCTAAAAAATGGATGCTATATGGAGACTTTATGTCTCCAAATTATTCTTCTCTACCCATTCCCCTAAATGAGCCGCTTTGGTTTTGTTAAGTTTTGCTTTCAGTGCTTAGCATTTTTGCCTAAATTATTCTTTCCCACAGTGATAGTCTTGAAGGTATCAGATTTCATTAGTCCTGTTACAGTTACAGTACTCTTTATCAAGAATTTCATGAATTTCCTTTCAGTTTCAGGTTCTAACTGGAGTGCTTCTTCCAGGCCATTCCCCCCTTCTTTCTCACAGTCATAGCTGCATGTTCCATTAGAGAACAGTAAGGCATTCTTAGGTAGACATTTTTGTTTCACTTTAGTGCTGAGCCCCTGAGCAGCATTTGGGTGGATTAAGTTCACTGAATACAGGGTGGCCAGAATTCCTCAAACACTGAAGCTGAGAGTCTGTAGACTTTTGTTTCGGTTATTTTGAAAACCTAATCTTTTAATTTTTTAGCGTCTCTTGTTTGAGATAAACAAGAGATACCTAGATATAGATCTCTCTCTCTCTCTCTCTTGCTCTCTTGCTTTCTCTCTCTCTCTCTCTCTCTCTCTCTCTCTCTATATATATATATATATATATATATATATATGAGAATGCCAAAAAATGTATACAAATTTTAAGTATGATGTTCACTCAAAAGATGGTGTTAATCAAATGAATGCTAGTGTCACCACGAGACAGGCAGGGCAGTCAAAGAAAATGGTGGAAACAGGGTTGAGCATACATCATACTACACATTGCTACCATAATTTTTTTTTTTTTTGAGTTGGAGTCTTAGTCTATCACCCAGACTGGAATGTAGTAGCACGTTCACAGCCACCGCAGCCTTGACCTACTGGGCTCAGGCAATACTTCTGTCTCAGCCTTCCAAGTAGCTGAAACTACAGGCATGTGCAACCATGTCGGACTAATTTTTTGATTTATTGTAGAAATGAGGTCTTGCCAAGTTGCCTAGGCTGGTCTCTAACCCGTGAGCTCAGGCAATCCTCTCACCTCAGCCTCCCAAAGTGCTGGCATTATAGGCGTGAACCACTGCCCCCGGCCAACTTTTTTTTTTTTCTGAGTTAGAGTCTCACTCTGTCGCCCAGGCTGGAGTGCAGTGGCACACTCACTGCCACCACAGCCTTAACCTGCTGGGCTCATGTGATTCTTTCGCCTTAGCCTTGCAAGTAGCAGGAACTACAGGCGTGCGCTGCCACACCCAGCTTATTTTTTTATTTTTGTAGAGACAAGGTCTTGCCAAGTTGCCCAGGCTGGTCACGAACCCCTGAGCTAAGGCAATTCTCTCATCTTGGCCTCTCAAAGTGCTGGGATTACAGGCTTGAGCCACTGCACCCGGCTTGCTACCATAATTTAATTCAAGGTAATACATAGATAACATCTCATAAAATGTGTATACATTTTTTGGCATCCGTATGTGTGTGTATATATACATATGTCTATGTATGTAGACACCCACATGCACATGCAGATACTCTGATTTCCTTCCATCCCCTCCAAGTACACGAGACCTCTCTTGGGCAGAGGGTTGCCTGCCTACGAATAAAGGCACACCAGAGGATCCTTCTGTTAGAGATGGACTTTGAGTAAAGCTTAGCTCTATCACACCACCAATATCCTTCCCTATAAAATGGGAATGCTAATTACTTGTATCTCATAAATAAATTCCTGTTTGAAAAGTACCTGGCATGTAGTAGCTGTTTAATAAACATTAATTTTGTTTCATTCGAAATCTTTCACTGGTATCATCTCATTTGCTCTTCATAGAACCCTGCCAAACAAGCAGCATAAATATTGTAATCCTTCTCTTTTTTTTGAGTTGGAGTCTCACTCTGTCGCCCAGACTGCAGTGCAGTGGCTGCTCCTGGCCACCACAGCCTCGACCTGCTGGGCTCCGGCAATCCTTCCGCCTCAGCCTTCCGA
>NW_007123510.1:0-454 GCF_000164805.1 Carlito syrichta
TTGATGATAGCCATCCTGACTGAAAATTGGTGACTCCTCAAGGTCGTTTTCACTTGCATTTTCGGATGACAAATGAGGCTGAGCTTTTTCCAATGTCTTTGGTGGCTGCTTGTATGTCTGCTGTTGAGATGGGTCTGTTCATATCTTTTGCTCACTGTGAAATGAGGCTGTTTGCTTTTTTCTTGTCGGCAAGTGGCAGTTCCTTGTAGTTCCGAGCTGATCATCCCTTGTCAGATGTACATTCGCAAATATGTTTTCCGCATCTGTGGGTTGCGTTTCTCTATGAGTCAGGGCCTCACTCTGATGCCCAGACGGTACTAGAGTGGTACAATCCCACCTGACCACAGGGTAGACCTCCGGGGCTCAGGCAATCCTCCCAAGCGGCTGCAACGAAAAGCCTATGTCTCCAAGCCCAGCTCATTGATGACATTTTGGAGATAGAGATGAGGCTGCC
>NW_007123511.1:0-369 GCF_000164805.1 Carlito syrichta
ACTGGAGTGCAGTGGCCGCTCCTGGCCACCGCAGCCTTGACCTGAAGGGGCTCCGGCGATCCTTCTGCCTCAGCCCTCCAAGTAGCTGGAACTACAGGCGCCCGCTACCACACCCGGGTAATTTTTTTGAGTTATTGTAGAGATGAGGTCTCACCAAGTTACCCAGGAGGGTCTCGAACCCATGGGCTCAGGCAATCCACTCACCTCAGTCTCCCAAGGTGTGGGATTACAGGCTGAGCCACTGAGCCTGGCTTCCTTGATTTCACATATGACTCAAGGTTCATCCATGTTGTAGCTTGTGTCAGAATTTTACTTATTCTGTGTGTGTGTGTGTGTGTGTGTGTGTGTGTGTGTGTGTGTGTGTGTTTG
>NW_007123512.1:0-752 GCF_000164805.1 Carlito syrichta
GAAGGCATAATCCCCCACATTCAGTGGTTGTTAAGTGCGGGGATATTGCAGCCCTGTCAATCTGCCTGGAACACCCCCCCGCTACTGGTGCATAAGCCAAACTCAAATGATTACCGGCCAGTGCAGGATTTGTGAGAAGTCAACCGATGGGTAATGCACATACACCCTACAGTCCCGAATCCCTGCACCCTCCTCTCCGCTCTGCCCCCAACCAGAACGTGGTATACTGTACTAGATTTAAAGGATGACGTTTTCAGCCTGCCCTTGGCCCCCAAAAGCCAGGATATCTTCACCTTCGAATGGACAGACCCAGAGAGAGGTATCAATGGCCAGCTCACCTGGATGTGACTGCCTCAAGGGTTCAAGAATTCACCCACTATCTTTGATGAGGTGCTACATGAGGACTTGGGTGAGTTTCGTGCAAATAACCCCAACCTAACTCTATTACAATATGTAGATAATGTCCTACTGGTGGCCGAAGATCGAGACACATGCCTGCAAGGCACAAAGGACTTGTTACAAACTATAGGCACCCTAGGATATTGCGCCTCGGCAAAAAAGGCACAAATCTGCAGAACGGAGGTGAGCTATCTGGGGTACAAAATAAAAGAAGGGCAGAGATGGCTGACGGATGCCAGAAAAGCAACCGTTCTAAGAATTCCCCCACCACAGAATGTCCACCAGGTGCATGAGTTTCTGGGTTCAGCGGGGTTCTGTCACCTGTGGATCCCCAGGTTCACTGAGTTGGCAAA
>NW_007123513.1:0-701 GCF_000164805.1 Carlito syrichta
GACTTGGTCTTTACTTGCTCCATAGCATGAGCTTCAGCAGAAATGCAGAATCATCTTTGTGAGTCTTATTCCAATCCTGTGGCTATGACCTCAGGCAGTTTCTTGATACTCCTCTGACATATTCAATCCTGTTCTGCTCCTCCTCAGACACATTTGATGGTTCTTCATTGCCCAGAGAAAAAGCCTGGGTTCATTGCTATGCCACCAAAATCCACACTGGTTAGGCCTCTGTGTCCCTTGATTGCACTCCTTGATAAATCCTGCACTGCAGCCTGGTCACCATACTCAGTGTCTCCTGAAACTCATATTTTACTCACATTCTCTATCTATCAAAATCCAAGTCAACTTTCAAAGTCTGGTTCAAGTCATTGTACTCTATCCTCATTGTCAGAATAAATCACTTCCTCCTTTGACTTCTGAAGGCTTAGCCCCTTGTATCAGCAAGGATCTATTCAGGAGACAGAAACCATACCACCTATTTGATATGGCTTAATATAAATAATTCTTGCCAGGCGCAATGGCTTACATCTGTAATCCCAGGGTTTGAGGGCCAATGAGAGAGGAGCGCTTGAGCCCAGGAGTTTGAGACCAGCCTGGGCAGCACAGCAAGACCTCGGGACTATAAAAATTATTATTAATAATAATAAAAATAAGCCAGGCTCCGTGGCTCAGCCTGTAATCCTGCGCTTTGGGAGGCTGAG
>NW_007123514.1:0-708 GCF_000164805.1 Carlito syrichta
CCTGGCTCCGACTGAGCGTTTTAATAGGATTCCTAAATCCAAGGGCCGCGGGCTCGGTCAAACGTTTACAAACTTTGTTCCTGTGTCCTTCGCCAGCGCTGCTTGCCCGGGGCGCCTTCCACCCAGTGTGCAAAACATGGCCCCCAAGCCAAGAAAACAGTGGGAGTGAGGGTGGGGAGAAGACAGGTTGAATCCCAGAGGCAGAAAGGCCCATCCGGAGAGGCCCAGGAATTCTGTTATCTTCCAGGACCCCGGGATTGCCAGGGCTGCGAGAGCCTTTAAGAGCCTGTCCTGAGCCTCTGGGCCCAGCTCCAAGCCCTGTCGATTTCCCGCCCCCCACCCCCACCAATCGATCAAATGTGTGAGCCATCGGCTATTTAACTTTTCTGAAGACCCTACTAACTCACTTATAATCTCACCCAATACACGCTGTGTGTCTCTGAGTCGCTGTGGAGGTCTCTGCGTTCTGGGTTTGCCAACATTCCAGAAAGGGATTTGACCAAGATCTCAAGTTTGCAGAAATCAGGAAAGGGCGGAGATGTTTCCAGTTCCGGGAACAAACACCTGACTCCAAGCTGCCTCCAGGGCCCTGGGGTCTCAAATGATGCAACCCCCAACCTGCGCCCCCTCTGTGAAGAAAAAATATATTTTTAAGTCAATTTTATTATGGGACATGCCTGAGAGGTTTGCATGGACTTGTGCTTCAAC
>NW_007123515.1:0-729 GCF_000164805.1 Carlito syrichta
CCCCCAGGCTCAGGCAATCCTCTCACCTCGGCATCCCAAAATGCTGGGATTAGAGGTTGAGCCTCTGCACCAGGCTTTTAATAGTAGCTGTATGACAAATGTGTGGGAAAACAAAGATGGATTAGATATTGTGCCTGTCCTCAAGGGGGTGAAATAGGTGAATGAGGGGATTGAGTGTGGATTGTGCTGTGACAGAAGTGTCTGTAGGGACAGTGTAAATACCAAAGGAAGAAAGAGTGATGTCTCTCTTGACATTAACAGATTTTACTAAGAAGATGATGCTGGATGCCAGTTTTGAGAAGAAATAAAGATTTTGAGTGGTCAAGCTTAAAGTTAAATTCCCAGAAATTCACCCTTTGTGATGAAAATGCCCTATTGTTGGTCTTGTGTACCATAGGATTCATTAAATGATACTTTCTTTAAACCACTTTTTTTCCAGATCAGTACTTTTACTTGAGTAATTTATCCTTTTAGTCTGAGCATAAGTACTTTAGATGTTTTACTCCAGTCTGTTAATTGTGGCAAGGGCCCCTTACGCACCGAGTAGGCACTGTGACCCTTAGACAGAAGAGTTCTGAGGCACATAGCTTCCCTATTTTTGTACTTTGTTTTCCTAATGTATGCTTTGGCATAGAATGTGAATTTTGTTTCAATTTTTTAAAATATAACTCTCAACGAAAAAATTGTGAAATACTTGAAAATGGGCAAAGAAAAACAATATATTACTGG
>NW_007123516.1:0-737 GCF_000164805.1 Carlito syrichta
TTCTCTCTCTCTTTTTTTGCCATGAGACACTGGTGCAGCTCTGGAATCTCAAACTGACAAAAATGTGGGACCCCATGACTGGTGTCCAGGGATTTTCCCTCTCAAGTTTTCCATGCTGTGCCTGCAGCAGTTCATCAGAGTTCAGGTTTTCCTACCTTAGTGCTGGCTCCTGTGGAGGTTTCAATCCTTGGGTTTCTGTTTCAGAAAGCTGTGATATCTGCATTCTCCAGTCTGTCTCTTCAATTTCTGGAGCAGTGGTTTTCCCTGCAATCTCAACTCTCTGAAGGATCTAAGAAGAGTTGCCCATTTTCCATTTGTTCAGCTTTTTACTTATTATTAGGATAGAATGTCTACTCCAAGCTCATTGCATGTGGTACTGAAAACTGGAAACTGGTACTGGAAACTGGAAATCACTCTCATCTTTTAAGCTCAATTCCCCTCCATAGTTGAGTAAATATGAACCATTCTGGGAGGAGGAATGGGCAATGGAGAGAGCATGACCAGAAAAGAAAAGGGTGTATAGGTGTGCTCTGAATGTGAGGGTCTCAGAGACAGTGGGGCATGATAAAGAGAGCCACCAGAGTGCACAGTCTGCCCTGGCCATCACTTTCTCCCTGGCTAAAACAGGATGGGATTGCTTCCCTCTTAATAAATAAGTGGGGGAGCTCCATGGAGCTGCAGCTCTGCTTAGCTTCACTGGAATCATCAACAGTTCACTCTAGACTGGAGCTCAGGGG
>NW_007123517.1:0-656 GCF_000164805.1 Carlito syrichta
CACTTGTGTACAGTGCTCTGCCAAATGTGGTAGACAAGGTGGATTTCATTCCCAAGAAGTGAAGAGAACCATGTGTTCACACCTACCCAAAAATATCTCCATGGATAAGTGACCATTCAAGAATCCTCTAAACGAGGTAGTCTTTTTTTTTAATTGAGTTGGAATCTCACTCTTTCACCCAGAGTTGAGGGCAGAGGGTTGCTCACAGCCACCACAGCCTCGACCTGCTGGGTTCTAGCGATCATTCTGCCTGTGCCTTCTAAGTAGCCGGAATTACAGGGGCCTGCTCCCACGCGTGGCTTATTTTTTGATTTATTGTAGAGATGAGGCCTTGCTGCCCAGGTGGCTCTCGAACCTGCAGACTCAGGCAAACCACTCACCTAAGCCTCCCAAATGTGCAGGATTACAGGCTGAGCCATTGAGTCCGGCCGACTTTCTTTTAAAGCAGTCTTTATTGAGAGGACCAAGAAGCAATCAAACTGGGAGGAGACTCGAGGGGGTTGGCCAAGAGGTAGTCTTTTATTATTATGGTCATGGAGTCCTGTTGGAGCTTGGTTATAGCACAACCAAATAATATTTTAGCACTTTCTTTAGTTTAGAAACTTTTGGATGTTTTTATTATTGTTTAACAGCCATTGAGTAGTTTTTCCTACAGG
>NW_007123518.1:0-715 GCF_000164805.1 Carlito syrichta
CCAATGCCGATTTATTTCTTCTGTCCAAATGGCTCTCTGGCTACCATGTTTTATTTTCTGAAATGTCCTGTGTTGGACAACAAAATTATATGCCCAATTATTATACCTGTTTTAAGGTGTTATTAGACCTGTTTGTAATCTTTTACTTGATGTAGCATCATCAGTGCACTAGGTTGTTATCAGTTTCCTCAAAGATCTCTCTGTCATCAGTCTGGTTTCATTTCCATGTGTCTTCCAGTCTACTTCAGGAATCTGGCTACATCATAAACAGACCAAATTATTCTCATGAAGATAATAATTATCAAGTGTTCCTCACTGTCTAGCAAATAAGTCCAAAATTCTGAGCAAGACATAAAGGTTTACATATAATTGGTTTGAGTCCTGTCCACTTTTCTGAGCTATCTCCAGTCTATCCCAGGAAAGACCTTTATTTCCCAGTTGCTTGTCCTGCACATGCATGACCAGCACTTCCTCCTTTTCTGTACCTTGCTGTTCCCTTTACCTGAAAGTCATGTTTCCCTTCCCAGTCTGATGGGCTATGACCCCTTGCCCTCCATCAGTCACAAAGACCTTCTCCTCCAGTCCACCCTGAACTTCCAGGCTGGAATCACACCCTCTTGCAGGCAGCCCAGGAAGATATGATGTGTTTCCCTGCAATTTGATTTCTCCCCCCAATCCACATCTTGCCTGTTTATCCCTGCCATCCAGGATCGCA
>NW_007123519.1:0-519 GCF_000164805.1 Carlito syrichta
TGAACCGGGAAGTGCCAGAAAACAAGGCAGCTATTATAATGGCTTTTATTAATCAGGCTGCCCCAGATATTAGAAAAAAGTTGCAGGAAGTAGAGAGATTAGGCGAGAAAGGCCTTCAGGACTTATTAATAGTGGCAGAAAGAGTGTACAACAACCGAGAAAGTCCAGAAGAGCAGCAGACCAGAGTGAACAATCGTCAGACTCGCAACTTGGCCAAAATCCTGCTGGCCACAACCACCAATGACCCACGGGAAAAGCAGAGACGCCTTAAGAAACTGGCTGCAGAGTCAGGTAAGGAGGACAGTCGTCAGAAAGGGTGCCCCAAATTAAATAGAAAACAGTGTGCATATTGCAAAGAAGAAGGTCATTGGGTGAAAGACTGTCCTAAGAAACCCCCTGATCCCAGGGATCCAGGAGATAGGCCACCATGCGGGTGCGGAGTAGACCTCTCATACCAAGAGGGTGAACTTACCACAAACGGGCTGAAAGTTCTAAACCTGGGAGACTAGGGGGGTCGGG
>NW_007123520.1:0-395 GCF_000164805.1 Carlito syrichta
CCGACCTGCTGGGCTCCGGCGATCCTTCCGCCTCAGCCTTCCGAGTAGCCGGAATTACAGGCATGCGCTACCACGCCCGGCTGATTTTTTGATTTATTGTAGAGATGAGGTCTTGCTGCCCAGGCGGGTCTCGAACCCGCGGGCTCAGGCAATCCGCTCACCTTAGCCTCCCAAAGGCGCGGGATTACAGGCTGAGCCACCCAGCCCAGCTTCCTCTCTTTCTTTAGGAGAGTCTGGGTATGATGAGGGGTTGAGTTGGTCAGGGGCTCCCATAGATTAACTCTTTTGTATCCTTCAAGAGGAGGGCTGTAGCTACCACTAGTGAAAGGCAAGATGGCCAGCCTTTAGCAACTGGGTCCAGCTGCTTCGAATAATAGGCTATTACTAGAGTCAGA
>NW_007123521.1:0-553 GCF_000164805.1 Carlito syrichta
CTGCAACAAGGCACCACCCCCACGTGTACTTGGAAAGTCTATTCAAGTTTCCACATGGCTTAATAGGTCTCTTCTCAAGGGGGTGGCTGGGACCAAAGGATTTTAAAAATTCTTCTTTGTTGTTTTCTTATGATAAATCTCTCTCAAGTTATATGTTTAAAATAATCTAAGCTTACCTTTTTTTCTTTTTGAGTTCTAGTCTCACTGTGTTGTCCAGGCTGGAATACAGTGGCATGCTCCCAGCCTCGATCTACTGGGCTCAGGTGACCCTTCCATCTCAGTCTCCCAATTAGTGGGAACTACAGGTGCGTGCTACCACACCCAGCTAATTTTTTCAATTTATTGTAGAGATAAGATCTCACCATGTTGCCCAGGCTGGTCTTGAACTTGTGGACTCAGATAATCCTCTCGCCTCAGCCTCCCAGAGTGCTGGGATTATAGGCTTGAACAACCAAGCCTGGCTTAACCCTAAATATTTAACACTGACAATTTACAAAGTATAATTATATATAAATCTAAGAGATACTAAAAAGTATCATACTAAGAGAGTTAC
>NW_007123522.1:0-685 GCF_000164805.1 Carlito syrichta
CTGCTGACTTAATTACTTAGCAGGCTGACTTAACTGACTGACTTTACTAGTTAACTAGCTGGCTTAATTACCTGAATTAAATACTTAGCTAACTGTTTAACTAGCTGAATAATTAGCTGACTTATCTAATTACCTAAGTAGTTAGGTAGCAGACTTAAGTAGCTTACTTAGTTAGCTAACTAGTGAGCTACCTGACTTAGCTAGCTGACTTAGCTAGCTAGCTGGTTAGCTAGTTTACTTAACTAGCTGATTTATGTAGTTGACTAATGAGATAGCTAGCTTATTTAACGAGTCAGTTAACCAGTCAGTTAACTGTTTTAATTAGTTGGTAAATGAGTTATCTAGCTGATTTAAATAGATGCATAACGAGTTAGCTAGGTTACTTAACTTGTTGGCTCATGAGTCACCTGACTAGTTAGCTGGTTTAACACATTGACTACTCAGCCAACTTATTACCTGGCTTAACAAGGTGGCCCACTAGTCGGCCGACTATTTAGCTGGGTCAACGAGTTGACTAATGAGTTGGCCCACTAGTTAGCACGATTAACTAGTTGGCTGGCTGGTTTCCTGACCTAACTAGTCAGCCAACTATTTGGCTGACTAGTTGGCTGGCCTAACAATTTGGCTGTCTAGTTAGCAGAGCTAACTTCTCAGCTGTCATGTTGGCCTACTAGTCGGCCGATTG
>NW_007123523.1:0-418 GCF_000164805.1 Carlito syrichta
CCCACCTTCCCTGAGAAACAGAATTAAAGAAGGGGAGGAAAAGGGAGAACATAAAAAGAAAACTACCTACAAAAAAAAAAAAACCCTGGACCAGATGGCTTTCCAGCAGAATTCTACAAGACATTTAAGGAGGAGCTGATTCCAATCCTACTGAAGGTATTTCAGGCGATTGAGAAAGATGGAACTCTCCCCAAATCATTTTACGAAGCTAACATCACATTGATACCCAAGCCAGGTAAAGACCCAACAAAGAAAGAAAACTATAGGCCAATATCTCTGATGAACATAGATGCTAAAATTCTCAAAAAGATCCTACCAAACTGGGTTTAATAACACATCTCAAAAATCATCCATCATGACCAAGTAGGCTTCATCCCTGGGATGCAAGGCTGGTTCAACATTCGTAAAACTATAAATG
>NW_007123524.1:0-694 GCF_000164805.1 Carlito syrichta
GGCAGGGTTGTTTGAAGGATTGGTAATAGAGAAATGGTGGTCTTTAAAGAAAAGTTGAGTTGTGGTTGTTGGCAGCAAAGTCATTCAAGTAGCTGCATCCTGCAGCGACATTTTAAACACATTGTTCTCTGCCAAATCTGTTTAGAAGCACCAAGGCCATCCTCAAAACCTGATTCACAGTCCATTCTCTAGTCCATACTTAGAAAAAAAGCACGCTTTTAGGTTATGCTAGATAAACAAACAAAAAAATGGCATTGGTGATTAAAACCATCCTGATTAATTTATCATATGTATTTAACTGACCCATCTCTAATTATGACTTCCCTGAGATTTTTTTTAGAGCTTTGTTTTCCCACCTAGTAGATCAAGCAATAGGAGAAGAAAAAGTACTGTTTAGTCAATATCCTAAGACACATCCATCAACCACTTTACATAGGGCAGCTCTCTCATTTCTCAGAGCTGAAAAGAAGTGTTATTTTTAAGATTCCATTATTATTTATTTATTTATTTATTTACTTATTTATTTAGAGTTGGAGTCTCACTCTGTCACCCAGACTGGAGTGCAGTGGCCACTCCCAGCCACCACAGCCTCGCCTGCTGGGCTCCGGCGATCCTTCTGCCTCAGTCTTCCAAGTAGCCGGAAATTACAAGCATGCGCTACCACACCCGGCTGGTTTTTTGCTTTATTGTAGAG
>NW_007123525.1:0-698 GCF_000164805.1 Carlito syrichta
CAAAATGCTTGCAAACCTGAGTCGGGGTTCTGGTTCCTGTACCGGTGCGCCGGTAACGGACGTGAGCCCAGACGAGCCTGAATAAAGACCCTCGTGTGATTTGCATCACAGCTGGCTCTTTGGTGGTCTCTCGGATTCAGGATTCGGGTACAACAAAAGAATGATGCTGGGTGAAGCTCCCTGCCTCATTATTTATAAAAAATCATAGGAAGGGTGAAGAGGACCTATACAAGATACTTGTGTAGTGATACGAAAAGTAGCAAATATTTGCAAAGCTCCTTTAAGCAACTATTTTGTTTCCTTACTCTATGTTTTTTGGGGGTACACAATTTTCTTATATTTATTATGTAGTATTGCAGTGGCCCTATATTATTACACAAATTACAAGTATTGATAGCTTTCATTACGGATGTCCTATCCTAAGGACTTTATTTACCCATCTAAGCTGATGCTCAAAAATATCTTGTGACATTAATCTTTTCTTCACCATTTTGGAGGTTTAGGAAGGTTAAAATTAATCTAAGGTGATAGAGGCAGCAGAGCTGGGCTCAACCATCCACATGACTCAGTCCCAAGTGTTTATCACCAGAGTTTTTCTGTGAACTCTTGAGGGAATCCTGAGTATCTGGGAAAGGTCTTCAGTTCCTGTATGCACAGCCTCTGTCCCTACAGAGGCTTCTCTGGTGATCAACTTCTCT
>NW_007123526.1:0-701 GCF_000164805.1 Carlito syrichta
CCTTCTTCAGACTCTCTTAAACAGGAAAGTTAATTTTTGTCTGAATCGCCAAACTTCCTTTTCAGAAGGAAAAGTACTTGGGGTCAAGGTATGAGTCTTCATATAAGTTTTGAAAAACTCTCTGACTCACTGAATGAAATGCAAGAAGCAAGGATTAAAGGGGCCCTATTTTCAATTCTCCTGTGAAATACCCTGGTTTCAGGAGGCACTAAGACAGGGCTGTGGTCAAATATTGCTGCCCGTTTTTGTGTTATTTACTGGCTTGACTTGATTTTTATTCAAAACAAATGTATTTATAGAACCTGATAACCAAATGCTTTATAATAGAGAAGAGTCACTGCATCTGACCCAATGCAGGATAAAAAGCAAAGTGTGAAAAGTCATGAATGCATCTGGTTTCCCCACAGCATAAACATTAGGATTGAACTATGCAACAGAGCATTTATTCTTGTTTCAATAGAGTGTTTGGAGTCCTGTACTCTGTAGAACCACATCTGTAATCACAAAGAAATTGAAGACAAAAGGAGATGAAAAAATCATGGAAGAAGTTGGAGGAAGCTGTTCTGATGGCTGGTGGTTACTGTCTAAGAGGGTGGGAATATTTGGTATTTGGAGATAGCTGCATAGAGAGGAAAGGATCTTTGCAAAGGTTGATAAAAGGGATGATTTTTCAAATTATTTGATTAGGGAGACCAGGGACA
>NW_007123527.1:0-403 GCF_000164805.1 Carlito syrichta
ATTCCACAGGGAGGAACTTTTAATTTACAAAGTCCAGTTCCCATATTGGAACCTTAGCTGTTACAGCGTGATGAAATGGTATATATGGTCTCTTTCTCCTGTAGTGTAAACATTTATATTGCCATTTGCATTTTCATAGCAGCAATAAGACCCACAAGATTAAAACTGAATGCCTCATCTCTTTCCCAAGTCCTGCTCCCTGCAAGTCTTCTTCTTTCTTTAATCTGTCAGTAAATCCACCACCAGATTCACAGTGGTTCAAGTTGCACACTTCCTGTTCATCGTTAATGTCTTTGTCTCTTTTCTTTGATTCTTTAAATCTTTGTCTTTAAATATTACCCTTACATCCATTTTCACTGTCATTTATCTTAATTCAGACTATATATGGGTGAGGGAGATAATA
>NW_007123528.1:0-410 GCF_000164805.1 Carlito syrichta
CAAATCAGTGCCTATAATTCAGTGCATATTGGTTGAATATCCCTAATTCAAAATTATTGGGACCAGAGTGTTTCAGATTTCAGACTGTGTTTTTCAGATATTGAAGTACTTATATTATACTTACTGAGTTTATCTAATTCAAAAATCCAAAATCTGTTGGTACTCAAAAAATTCAGATTTTGTAGCATTTCAGAATTTGAGTTAGGAGTGCTCAATCTGTTATTTCCACAAACAAGTGGAAAAATATCCTGTGCTCATGGATTGGAAGAACCAACATTGTGAAGATGTCCATCTTACCTAAGACAATCTACAAATTCAATGCAATACCCCATCACATTACCAGCAACATTCTTCTCAGACCTGGAAAAGACAACCAAGAATTCATATGGGAAACACAAACGTCCAAGAAT
>NW_007123529.1:0-722 GCF_000164805.1 Carlito syrichta
TTATATCACAGGCCAGATGCATACTCAAACTACCTTAACTCTTGTTTACCATGCTTACTTGATAATTGCACTTGAAATTCTAGTTAGCACCTCACATTTAACATTCCAGAACTAGCTTTATCCCTTCTGTATCCCATCCCTGTGAAGTCTTCTTTACTTTAGGTAATGCTCACTCAGTTCTTCCCATGGTTCAGGCCAGAAACCATGGGTCATCCTGGCCTCTCCTAGCTCTTTCATTTCCCACCTCCTGTTGATTGTAGCTTTAAAACCTACACAAAATCCGGTCATTTCTCTTCATTTTCACCACCACCTCCACCTGGTCCACATACCATCATTTCTCACCTGCATCATGACAACAGACTCTTGCTGGTCTCCCTGCTGCCTACTTCAATTCTAATCATGCAGAGTGGTCCTAAGAAAAATTAAGTCCAATTGTGCCATTCTTTGCTCTAAACCCATCACACTTCAGAGAAGAAGTCAAAATTCATTTACAAGATGAATTAAAAAATGCCCTAGCGTGTTGGGAGCCAACATCTATAGCTACATGGCTGAGGCCTGAAGAGGCCCATCTGGAAGATCGCCTCTGACATAGGATATCAGTTATACCTATAATATTGGCGTGTGATTATGACCAGTGTGCATACATGGCAGTAAACTTATAATAATCCCATACACCTGATGAAAGTGCATACCAAAATATTCTCTCTGTCTTTCTAAGTTTA
>NW_007123530.1:0-348 GCF_000164805.1 Carlito syrichta
CACCGTGTATATACCACATTTATTTTTCCATTCCAGCATTGATCGGAAACATGATTGGTACCATGTTTTTTGCAACTGTGATTAGAGCTGCAAAAAAAATACTGGTGCAGGTATCTTTTTGGTAAAATGATTTGAGTTCCTCCAGGTATATTCTCTACAGGGGAATTACTGAGTCACATGGTAGGTCAAGATCTTGTCCCTTTAAAAACCACCACACTGTTTTCCAAATATGTTGCTCTACTTTTCCATACACATGCAGTTTAGAAGCATTTATTTCTTCCCAAATCGTGACCTGCATCTGTTATTGTTGGTTTTATTAATGATGTCGTCTTACAAGGGGTATGTGGT
>NW_007123531.1:0-470 GCF_000164805.1 Carlito syrichta
CCAATCACAGAGTTTTGACCTATCACAGGTGACCAACTGTTCAAACTATTTTGCAATACGGCAGACACTGAGCTCTAACCATTCCAGCTGTTTCTATTTCTCACTTCTATTTTTCTGTCCATAAATGTGACCCAATTTGTGACTGCTCTGGGGTTACTCTGAACCTATCCTGTTTCTGGAAGCTGTCTGATTTGTAAATAATTCTTTGCTCAATTATACTCTGCTAAATTTTATTTGCCTTTTTTCTTTTAACATGTCTTTTTTTTTCAGTTGGAGTCTCACTCCATCACCAAGACTGGAGCGCAGTGGCCGCTCCCGGCCACCACAGCCTCGACCTGCTGGGCTCTGGTGATCCTTCTGCCTCAGCCTTCCAAGCAGCTGGAATTACAGGCGCCCGACCATGCCTGGCTAATTTTTGATTTATTGTATAGATGAGGTCTCACCAGTTTGCCCAAGTCTCAAACCTGCGG
>NW_007123532.1:0-582 GCF_000164805.1 Carlito syrichta
CCTTATTTATAAGCTCTGCTTATCAAAAATTTTATGTTAAGGTCTCAGTAGTGATTATTTCTGGGTGAATGCTGGTTTGTTTGTTTTTTCCTTTTGTACATCTTTATTCTTAAAAGAACAGGCATCACGGGTATTATTTTAAAGCAGCCATAGAAGGAGCAATGGAATGAAGCCAGCATGACTGCAGAGGGCAGGGCACTTTGGAGCCAGGGTGGTCAGAAGGATGCTTGTGTGGAGATAGATGTCAGCAGACCTGGCCCCAGAGGGCTGATGCACCCACTGTTGTAAATAGAATGTTTTCTTAATGAAGCTTCCGCTATTGTTTAGTATCCAGTTTAGCAAACCTATCTTGAGTGCCTGCTGGGAGTCAGACACATTATTAGGGTACAAATCTGCATATGTTGGGGGAAATCCTGCAGGGAGCAGTCCACCCCCTCCCATCCCACCCCCAGAAGAAGGGGCAAATACATACAACTATCTGTATGCAAAACGAAAACAAAGAAAGAAATGAAAACAAAATCTGGTAGACAGGCCCATTCCACTAGATTGTTGGGGAAATGCATTCTGGGACAGTCCTTCTGA
>NW_007123533.1:0-770 GCF_000164805.1 Carlito syrichta
GGCTTATTTTTGCATTAAAAGAGGTAAGTAAAGTCAGGGAAACAAGCATGTCAAATTGTCATTTATGACATCAGCCTCAGAACTTTTACAATATAATGGGAGGAACTATGACTCCTGAGCAATCCTTTGGTTTCAAGCACTTGTGTACAGTGGTCTGCCAAATGTGGTACACACGGTGGACTTTATATCCAAGAAATGAAGAGAACCATATGTTCACACCTATCCAAAAATTTCTCCGGGGATAAGTGACCATTCAAGAATCCTCTAAACGTGGTAGTCTTTTTTTTAAGCAGCGTTTATTGAGAGGACCGAGAAACTCCCAAACTGGGAGGGGACATGAGGGGGTTGCCCAAGAGGTAGTCTTTTATTATTATGGTTGTGGAGTCCTTTTGAGGCTTGGTTATAGCACATCCAAATAATATTTTAGCACTTTTTTAGTTTTGAAACTTTTGGAAGTTTTTAGTATTGTGTAACTTCCTTTGAGCAGTTTCGCCTACAGGATTTGAACATTCCTTTTGTTAAGATCATAATCAATTTTCCAGAATTTTCAACTATCTAATATTTAATACTAATGCAGAGCCCAAATACTTACTACTCTGTAAATCTCAATGTTATTTTGGTTCATGTATATTGGGCCCCATATTCTCCATTTCTGTATGCCTCATTGTAAATGCTTGGTGATTAAAAGTGTCAGATTAATAGGATACTTTGTTGCAGAGTACAGCATTATGTGTTAGGTATAGAAAATACTAGGGGATTCAAAGGAAATA
>NW_007123534.1:0-836 GCF_000164805.1 Carlito syrichta
TTCCCACCTTAGTTTCTGATGTGTCATTTATTCCTTTTTCTTCTTCCTGGACCTACACACACCACTCCCTGCAGCTGTAGCACCCTTGAATGACTTAGGGCACAGATTTTGCCTTGCTTGAAACCAGACTACAATGGCCGACTTCAAAATTTTTGTATTTATCTACACCGAATTCTAGTAAAATACTTCCATCAGCAAAGATATTGTTTGTTTTGCACAAAAAGAGTTACATTTCAGTCTTGAAACTAGTTCATATTGTCATAACCATGGAAAAGGAAGCGGCTTTTTCAGAATATTGATGTCTATAGCTCTTGCTTATTGATAGGGAAGGGACAGTTACCATGGTGATCTCACAGCCTCTGGAGGGCATGCTATCATGGCCTTGCCTCCCACAACCCACCCAGCTGGAAGAACCCCTCTGAAAAGGATTTCCTTCCATAGAAATTCTTTGAGTTAATGGAAATAAAAAGAGTTTGATTTCTGGAATTCGGATTTGTTCACAGATTTGTTTTGCACACTTCTCTCCTGTAATTTAAGAAAAAGCATTTACAATAAAGACAGTATATGTAATTTTCTCCAGAAATAAGGTTTAGGAGATTGTGTGTTAATGATTCCAGAAATATGTTTGTTTTCAGACACAAAATAACCTTTGCTCTTATCCATGAGAGCTAAAGGGTTTGAAAACACACCACTTCAACCAGATCCTGATCCAATGCATTTATTAGCATTTGGGGCAGTCAGAGTTTCGGCGTGCATTCTTAGTTGGAGGCTACTCTCACAGGCATATAGAAATCTGCTCAAGTTGTGCTGGTGAGCGAATGACTTAATACTCATCC
>NW_007123535.1:0-837 GCF_000164805.1 Carlito syrichta
TTCCTGGGACCCTGGGCCAAGTGCCCTGAGTCTCACTCATTTTCCCCTTCCAGGCTTCCTGGGCCCAGCACCCTGGGCATCATGAATTTTCACCCTCCCAGTGCCCCAGGTCCATCGCCCTGGACCTCATGCATTTTCCCCCTCCTGGCACCCTGGGCCCAGTGCCCCGGGTCTCGTCCATTTTTGCCACACCCACCCCAGGCCTAGCACATTTGACCTCATGCATTTTCACCCTCCCAACACCCCGGGCCCAGCGCCCCAGGCCTCGTGCATTTTCACCCTCCCGGCACCAAGGGCTCTCTCCTTGACTGGGACAGTCATTTTCTCCTGCGCTCAGACATTGAAGCTACTAGTTCTTGGGCCTTTGGACATTGAGACATACACCAACACCTCACCCTTGCCCCCTTGTAAGTGCCTCAGGCCTTCAATCTCTGAATAAGAATTGCACCATTAGCTGCTTTGGTTCTCAGGTCTTCAGACTCATACTGAGTTGCTCCACTGGCTTTCCTGATTCTCCACCTGGTTTATATCATGGGACTTCTCAGCCTCCATAATGGCATGAGTCATTCTTCTAATAAATCCTCTAATATATATCTACATATGTCCTATTGGTACTGTTTCTCTGGAGAACCCTCACTCATTCTGATTTAGTACCAAGAATGACTCTAGAACAGAATCTTTTTTGGAGTTGAAGTCTCACTCTGTCACCCAGACTGGAGTGCAGTGCACACTCCCAGCCACCACAGCCTCCACCTGCTGGGCTCCAACGATCCTTCTACCTCAGCCTTCCAACTAGCTGGAACTACAGGCGTGTGCTACCACGTCCGGCTATTTTTT
>NW_007123536.1:0-628 GCF_000164805.1 Carlito syrichta
AATTATTCAACCAGCCTACCACAAAATTAATGAAGATGATACCATAATATGTGTAGGGGTAATTTGAATTTTGCTTTATTAATACGAGCATTAATTTGAAAATGTACCCACGTGCTTTGCTTATTTCAGATTTTATTTGCACAAATAAAAAATGCAGAAAGAGAATTTTAAAATTTAATGAGCACAATAGCCTCAAGTGTTTGCCTTTTGTGACTTTTATCTATCGGTAAGGATGATTTTAAAAAGAAAACTTGACGCCTGCATGTTTTTCTTTTTCAGTAGTGTTTGCATATAATTTTGAGTAGTCTGAGTGATAAAATCTATGTCCAGTGAGTCTTTTGTGCACATATTCAGCTAAATGCAATGCACTGTAGTGAGCATCTCTAGGGAAGGCCTCATTACATATTGTTAAAGGAGACCTGTGTCAGATTACCAGTGCCTTGCGCTGTGTAAACTGAAATCACCTAAGCATGAAGTGCAGTTTCTTTCACCACTCGGAATGATTTATAGTTCTGTATTTTTGTGTCTGTATTTTGTAAGTTAAAAATCACGTTTAAATATTGAAAGCCAACTTTCTGGACAGCAGAAAAATATACTCGGATAAATTTTCGTTGTCGTCTTGGAAAAA
>NW_007123537.1:0-415 GCF_000164805.1 Carlito syrichta
CGGTATCAATGTGATGTTGGCTTCGTAAAATGATTTGGGGAGAGTTCCATCTTTTTCAATCACCTGGAATACCTTCAGTAGGATTGGTATCAGCTCCTCCTTAAATGTCTTGTAGAATTCTGCTGGAAAGCCATCTGGACCAGGGCTTTTTTTTGTAGGAAGTTTTCTTATTACGTGGTCGATTTCCTTGATTGTTATTGGTTTATTTAACGTCTCAATTTCTTCTTGTTCCAACCTAGGTAGGTTGTGTGATGTCAGAAAGTCTTCCATTTCCTTCTGGTTTTCAAGTTTGTTTCCATACAAGTGTACGTAGTAGTCTCTAATGATCTTTTGTATTTCTTCAGGGTCAGATGTGACTTCATCTTTTGTGTTTCTGATTATGCTTATTTGGTTTTTTTCTCGTTTTTTCTTGGTC
>NW_007123538.1:0-698 GCF_000164805.1 Carlito syrichta
AGTAGCTAAAAAGCTAATATCAGTTTAATTCAAACTCTTCAAAAAAATGGAAGAGGAGGGAATAATTTCCAAGTGACTACATGAGGCCAGAATTACTCTAACAGAAAGACAAGACACACACACACAAAGAAAGAACAACAACAAAAAAAAAACACAGCCCAATATCACTGATGAACACAGGCATAACAAAACATAGCAAAAAGCAAGTTAAATTCAACAATACATTTTTGCATATTGTTAGAATTAGCAATTGATTGCATTTTGGCCTTTTCTATATTCATTAATAAAGGGATATGTGTTTCTTAATTATATTCTCTACTTTTACAATCATAGAGCCTTAATTTTTTTTTTTTTTTTTTTTGAGTTGGAGTCTCACTCTGTCACCCAGACTGGAGTACAGTGGCTGCTCCTGGCCACTGCAGCCTTGACATGCTGGGCTCCGCGATCCTTCCGCCTCAGCCTTCCAAGTAGCCAGAATTACAGGCATGTGCTACCACGCCTGGCTGATTTTTTGATTTATTGTAGAGATGAGGTCTCGCTGACCAGACAGGTCTCGACCCCGTGGGCTCAGGAAATCCACTCACCTCAGCCTCCAAAAGGCACGGGATTACAGGCTGAGCCACTGAACCCGGCTGAGACTTAATTTTTTAATAGAGGAAGTTTATTAAAATAATAAAAAAATGTCCTTTTTGTATTTA
>NW_007123539.1:0-367 GCF_000164805.1 Carlito syrichta
CTTGTATGTATTTGTTTTTCTGCCATGTTTCTGTATGCCTCCATCATTCAGTTTTTAAATAGTTTGTGCTTGTATTTCACCTGTCCATAATCAATGCCATCCCCAAGCAAGGCGATGTAAATTCTCAAGTACAGGTGTAGCTGCCTGCCCGTGTGCACCCACAGACTCTGTCTGACAAATGAAAGAGGGGTGGCCACGCAGCAACTGTCGGCTCTCAGTGTGTGTAGACAAGGGGATCAAAGCCTGCGGGGATTTCGCGCCCATCCGTGTTGTCGTGCCTGTGGCACCTAACGCCATTAGAGGGGGCTGGGCATGGCTCGGCGCAGGCAGCAAACTGACGTTTCCTTTCGCCCGAGCCTTGTGATCG
>NW_007123540.1:0-538 GCF_000164805.1 Carlito syrichta
CACCTCTTGGGGCTCTTGGAGGGCTTTGTCTTCCATTCTAGAATATTTCTTCTCTCACTTTTTTCACCTGCCTGTCTATGGCCTCCTCTGTCCTTCCTCCCCATGGTGTTCTGATTTCAGATGCATCTGTTTCTTTCTTGACTTGCCAGGGAGTGATTTGTGTTCTGAGAGAGAGCCTCATCCTGGGCTGGCTGGTTTTGATAGATGCCCGAGTCCTCTGCCAGCAACTTTTAACTTTTTGGCAAGGACTATTCCATGAAAGTGACCGAACCAGGAAGAGACCTGAGATGGTTGTTCTTCTTCTCGACCCCGTGTGCCTCTTTGAGGCAGGGCAGAGTGTTTTGCACAGCAGGAGCTGCTGGTCTCCATGCAGTAGCCTGAGCCTCAGGTCTAAGAACAACAGCATGGCCCATGCTTAGCTCTTCCATTAACAGTCACTGCTGGAAAGACACTGGGGTTGGGTTTGTACCCAATGCCTCTCCCCACGCACATCTATTTAGCACACACTGAGCAGGATATGCTACCAGGTCCATGGAGA
>NW_007123541.1:0-736 GCF_000164805.1 Carlito syrichta
CATGATGGTGTACCTTGAAACCCAAGAGAATCTGTCAAAGGTCTCCTTACATTGATAAAAGCCTTTGGCAAAGTCTCAGGATACAAAATAAATGTACAAAAGACAATCGCATTTCTCTACACCAATAATAAACAAACAGAAACCCAAATGAAAAACACAGTTCCATTCACAATAGCCACAAAAAAAAATGAAATACCTTGGCATCTTCCTAACCAGAGACGTGAAAGACCTTTACAATGAAAATTACAAAACACTGCTCAAAGAAATCAAAGCCGACATGAACAAGTGGAAAAATATCCCATGCTCATGGATCGGAAGAATCAACATTGTGAAGATGTCCATCTTACCTAAGGCAATCTACAAATTCAATGCAATACCCATTAAATTACCAACAACATTCTTCTCAGACCTAGAAAAAAAACACAGGAATTCATATGGAAACACAAACATCCAAGAATAGCCAGAACAATCCTCAGCAAAAAAAACAAAGCAGGTGGTATCACAATACCAGATTTCACTCTTTACTATAAAGCTACAATCATCAAAACAGCTTGGTATTGGTACAGGAACAGGCATATAGATCAATGGAACAGAATTGAGATTCCAGAAGCAAAACCTCAATTTCTCAACCAACTCATCTTCGGCAAAGTTCCCATCTACCTACCAATGGGGAGAGGAGAACCTATTCAGTAAATGGTGCTGGGAAAATTGGCTGACCACGTGCAGAGATTGAAAC
>NW_007123542.1:0-754 GCF_000164805.1 Carlito syrichta
ACTGGTGCTCCATTTTATACTTTGAGTGATTCCAGCCTAGATGCCAGACAAGTGAATGAAGACAACTCTAGATGATTCCAGCTGCTGAAGCTTCTCTCTCTGTGCCTTGTCTCTGTCTGTGGCCTGATACTCAGAACCATTAGCATCACATGATGTTTGCTATTTTATACCACAGTTTAGAGTAACTATTGTGCATCAATAGGTAACCAGAAGATAATTACTGAGATAGTTTTATATGCTAAATTAGTGTATTTAGAATTTTACATATAATTCATTTAATCTTTACCACAACCTATAAGACAAGGTTTTTGTATGTTTTTCTTTTTTTGAGCTGGAGTCTCACTCTGCTGCCCAAGCTAGAGCACAGTGACACACTCATGGTCATTGCAGGCTCGACCTGCTGGGCTCAGCCTTCCAAGTAACTGGAACCAAAGGCACATTCCACCATGCCCGGCTAATTTTTTATTTATTTTAGAGCTGAGTTCACACCAAATTATCCAGGCCATTCTCAAACCTCTGGGCTCAGGCAATCCTCTCACCTTTACCTTGCAAAGTGCTGGGATTACAGGTGAGCCACCGTACCCGGTCTATATTTTTCATTTTTTTACACATGAAAAACTAGAGTTCAGTAACTTTCCTGAGAACACTCTATTTTAAGTGACAGGGCTAAAATTAAAAACCAAGCTTCCCCATATCTTCAAGCTGTTTTTAAAAATTATTGAATTTTTTTCTGTCATGTTTACAAAGTTAAAAA
>NW_007123543.1:0-588 GCF_000164805.1 Carlito syrichta
AAAATTTTGCTTGAATTTCTTCGTGACATCTTTAATCTGCTTTATTAAAAATGTGTACTAAAACCTCTAAAAGTTGTAAAGTAGCCGCGATGTATTCTATGTCCATGTATTATGTAACTCAATATTGAATTTATGCCCGTCCTAATTTTAGCTGCCATCTCATATATAATGTGACCCATTATTATAAATTCTTCTCAGACCTGGAATTGACAATGCAGGAATTCATATGGAAACACAAACAACCACGAATCACCAAAACAATCCTCAGCAAAAAAAAAAAAAAAAGCAGTTGGTGTCACACTCCCAGACTTTAAACTATATTGTAAAGCTATAATAATCAAAACAACCTGGGAATTGGTACAAAAATAGGCATATAAACCAAAGGAAATAGATAGAGATTCCGGAAGCCTCAATTTCTCAACCAAATCATCTTCAACAAAGCCTCCACCACCAACCACTGGGGAGAGGAGAACATATTCAGTAAATGGTGCTGGGAAAACTGACTGACCACATGTAGAAGATTAAAACAAGACTCCTACCCATCACCATACACAAAAATCAACTCTAAATGGATCAAAACCTAAATGC
>NW_007123544.1:0-747 GCF_000164805.1 Carlito syrichta
AAGCTATCAAAAATTTAAAAAGATACAGAGGGCCACTACATAATGATAAAAGGTTCACTCCATCAACAAGAAATATCTATCCTAAACATATATGCACCCAACATAGGCGCACCAACATTCATAAAGCAACTTCTAGGAAAACTAAAGAAAGACATTGACTCTAACACCATAATAACTGGGGACTTTAATACACCACTCACAACCTTAGACAGATCATCAGGACAAAAAATCAGCAAGGAGATCCGGAACCTCAATGAGACTCTGGACGAAATGGACTTAATTGATACCTATAGAACACTCCATCCAAAGACCACAGTGGAATAAAAATAAACATTGACACCAACAAAGTCCCCCCAAAACCCACAAAGACATGGACACTAAACAGCATGATGCTAAATAACTCCTGGGTCAATGATGACATCAAAATAGAGATCAAAAGATACCTGGAAACAAATGAAAATAAAGAAACATCTTACCAAAATCTCTGGGATGCCTTAAAAGCTGTAATAAGAGGGGAATTCATATCCCTACAAACACACATGAGGAAAATGGAAGGAACAGAAATTGACAACCTAACAAGCCACCTAAAGAAGCTGGAAAAGCAAGACCACAAAAACCCTAATTTCAGCAGAAGAATCCAGATCACCAAAATAAAAAGCCCAAATCCAGGACATAGAAGACAAAAAGATATACAAAAATCAATGAAACAAAAAGCTGGTTCTTTGAAAGGGTAAACAAGATTGATGG
>NW_007123545.1:0-774 GCF_000164805.1 Carlito syrichta
ACAAGTAAGAGGACGTACATAAAGAATAGGAGATTGAACAAACAGAAGTAAAACCAATCCCTTTACCCCTGAATAACAGAATTAAAGAAGACGGTGACGTGGAGGGAAGGAAAAAGTAAGGAGGGGGAAAAACCGCACAAATGAAGAAAAACCAAAAGAAGAATATAGGTCTTACACAGACCCCTGGGAGATCAGACAATGAGAAAACAGATTCTGGAACACAGACAATGAAGAGTCCCCAGAATGACTGGCTACATGCAACAAACCCAGACATCAAGACATTAATGGAGAGAATTAAAAAAATTGAGGAGAGACAAGAGGAAAATAGGAAGGAGTTGTTGTCAGAAATGACAGCAGTAAAGAATACTGTGATGGAAATGAACAACAGACTAATAAGCATGGAAAGCAGAATCAGCCAAGCCGAAGAAAGAATCTCAGAGCTTGAAGACCAAAACACAGAACTAACCCAAACTGTCAAAAGCATAGAAAAGAAGCTCAAAAAGACAGAACAAAACCTGCAAGAGATGAATGATCACTTCAAGAGACCAAACCTAAGAATAATTGGGCTTCCTGAGGCAGAAAGAGAAACCGAAGCCACACTGGAACAAACATTTCATGAAATCATTCAAGAAAACTTCCCTCATCTCATTAAGGATGAAAAAATTCAAACACAAGAGATTCAGACAACCCCTGCAAGACAACAAACGAGAAGACCAACTCCCAGACACATAATAATTCGCCTAAACAAAGTAACTATGAAAGGAAAAATCCTAA
>NW_007123546.1:0-475 GCF_000164805.1 Carlito syrichta
GGTGTATAGAGATTTACTTATAAATTTTCCTGCCATGTATGCACACTGGTCACTAATCACGTGCCAATATTATAGGTATTACTCATATCCTATATCAGAGGCGATCTTCCAGATGAACCTTTACAGGCCTCAGCCATGTAGCTATAGATATTGGCTCCCAACAATGATCCATCCTAAACATATTTGAATTTTAGAGACAACTGTGATATTTTTAAAAACTCATCTTCCTACTGCTTATTCATTTATTTAATGCCAATTAATATCCCCTTGATGTGTTATTTTTTCTTTCTCAGCTGAGGGCGGGCTCAGTAGCGCCGCCTGTCACCTCAGCAGTTTGGGAGGCCAAGACGTTTGGACTGCCTCTGCCTGAGGGTTTGAGAACACCCCAGGCAAATTGGCGTGACCTGCTCTCTACAATAAAATTTAAAAAA
Organism: Carlito syrichta; assembly: GCF_000164805.1. NCBI lineage: Eukaryota > Metazoa > Chordata > Mammalia > Primates > Tarsiidae > Carlito > Carlito syrichta. The sequence goes on from NW_007123546.1 coordinate 432, forward strand.
TTAGCCAGGGGTGGTAGGGCACCTGTAGTTCTGGGTACCTTGAA
>NW_007123547.1:0-706 GCF_000164805.1 Carlito syrichta
TGCGTTGAGAAAACCTAAAGACTCCACCAAAAAAATCTTAGTATTGTTAAATGAATTCAGTAAAGTTGTAGGGTAGAAAATTAATGTAAAAATTAGTGGCATTTCTATACACTAACAGCAATCGATTTAAAAAAAGAAATTAAGAAAGCAATTTTATTTACAGTACCTATATAAAAATAAAATACCTATATAAAAATAAAATCTTACCAAAGAAGTAAAATATCTTTACAAGAAAAACTTAAAACACTGATTTAAGATGCTAAAGAGACATTAATATTTTAACAATGTTTGTACTCTCCAAAGTGATTTACAAATTCAATGCAATCTCTATCAGAATTCCAATGGCATTTTTCACAAAGCTAGAAAAAAAACCCCTAAAATTTGTATGGAACCACAAAAGACTCTAAATAGCTCAAGAAATCCTGAGCAAAAAGAACAATGCTGAAAGCTTCACACTACCTGATCCCAAGTTATATTACAAAGCTACAGTAATCAAAACAGCATAATACTGACATAAAAACAGGTTCACAGACTAGTATAATAGAAAATTCAGAAATAAATCCATACACTTACAATCAACTCACTTTGAATAAAGGAGAATATATGTAGGGGAAAGTCTGTTTAATAATGGGACTGGGAAATGGAACATCCACATGTAGAGTAAAACTAGTTTCCTATCTTTCACTGTATAAAAATCATCTCAAAG
>NW_007123548.1:0-676 GCF_000164805.1 Carlito syrichta
CATCAAAATCGCCGGCTGACTGTGAGAAGCATAGCAGACTAAATAAACATCGATAGAGAAAGAGTCAGAAAGATCTTGGCATGAGAAAGGTGTGTGCAAATATGGTCCTGAAGGAGCTCTTGCATCACGACAGTGCACCAGCCCGCATAACACAATGAGGGAGTTTTTAGCCAGTAAACAAATAACTGTATCGAAACACCCTCCCTACTCAGCTGACCTTGTCCCCAGTGACTTTTTTATTTACCCAAAGATAGAGGAAATTTTGAAAGAAAGATATTTTGATGGCATTCAGGACATCAAGGGGAATACGATGACAACTCTGATGACATTCCAGAAACAGTTCCAAAATTGCTCTGCTGGGTGTACTAGGCACTGGCATCAGTGCATAGCTTCCCAAGGGGAGCGCTTTAAAGGTGACCGTAGTGATATTCAGCCATGAGGTATGGACTGCTTTTTCTAGGATGAGTTTTTGAGCTTAATTGTCAGGCCACATACATCCCCTAAAGGAAAACATATCATCCCAATGTCCCCTTCACCATCATCTGCTACATTCTGGATAAAATACCTTACCTATAAAGAAATAGTGATGACAGTAAGGCTTCCTTCAAAGAGAGGAACCTGTCAGGTGTACTCAACTAGATGCCAATGCTCCCAGCCCTCTCTATCCTGCACCCCC
>NW_007123549.1:0-680 GCF_000164805.1 Carlito syrichta
TAGGGACAGGGAACAGAACACTATGAACAACAGGAAAAGGAAAGTCACAAATACAGCAAGGTGCTGGGTGTGAATGACATATCCACTTTTCTGACTGTATGCACACTGAAAATGAAAAATATATGTCCTCACTTTTCTGTTATTAAAATATCTCAAAAACTTCCTTGACTTTTTCTTCTTCTGTCTAGACATACAAATGCCAAGGAAGACAAAAGATAATTATCTGTATGGTCTTTGGTCCATCACACAATACCTGTAAGCCTCACTTTTCTTATCTGCTCCATGGGTATTTTTCTGAAGGTAACGATCACAAAATTGCTTTGAAAACCACAAGACATTGCATGCATGAAATTATTCAGTCATCTGTAAGGTAAGTCATTAAGATGATCTTAATCTTCTTTTAACTGGGCTCAGTGGCTTAACCTGTAATCCCGTGCCTTTGGAAGGCTGAAGTGAGTGGATTGCCTGAGCCCGCGGGTTTGAGACCCACCTGGGCAGCAAGACCTCATCTCTACAATAAATCAAAAAATCAGCAGGGAGTGGTAGCGCATGCCTGTAATTCCGGCTACTTGGAAGGCTGAGGCAGAAGGATCGCTGGAGCCCAGCAGTCGAGGCTGTGGTGGGCGGGAGCGGCCACTGCACTCCAGTTCTGGGCGACAGAGTGAGACTCTTACTCAAAA
>NW_007123550.1:0-516 GCF_000164805.1 Carlito syrichta
ACTAATGCTGCATTGTACAGTGGCAGTGAGGGGAATCATTGGAGCCTTGTAGTGAGAAGCTAACTTTATTTCATCACAGGAAACTTGTTGCCTAGACTCTTTCAAAGTAAGGTATTATGAGATAGAAGATGAAGAGACAGGGAAATACTCAATGGCTGCTTTAAATAGGTGGACGAGCAACTGAAAACCATAGAGTAAAAGATAGGCAGGCAGCTGCAAAATTTACCTTGCTGAAATTACTTCATATATATGTGAATATATATGTATGCATATGGCAACTATCAAATGGAAAAAAAATCTGAAAAGTCAATATGGTCCAGAAAAACAAAAATCAACTGCTATGATGCCAGGGACTCAAAGGCACTTCCCCAAAGATTAATTTGGAACTAGAAAGTAACATTTGTTGCTGGTTTTTTTTAAATGATGGTAGAGGGCTTAATCTTGTAATCGTAGGCTGCAAGTAAGTACTTGATATCTGCTCTAAATGACCTGCAGAGTGACAAAAAGATACAGTAA
>NW_007123551.1:0-640 GCF_000164805.1 Carlito syrichta
CCCTGTATAGCTCTTTCCATAAAAGATTCAGTGAAAGTAGGAGACTAATATGGTTAGTAGTGTTAAGCTGCTTGCTGCCCAATTTTTGCTGAATCCCCAAGGTAGATTTGAGGGTTTATCTTTCCTAAGCCCCCAATATAACACCCATGTACATGAATAAATATAGACATATGTCATCCCTTGGTATCACAGAGGATGATCAGCTCCAGGACTTCCTACAGAAAACAATATCTGCAGATGCTCAAGTCTCCTGTATAAAATGTCATAGTATTTCCATAGAATCTACATGAATCTGCCATATACTTTAAATCACCTCTAGATTACTTACAATACCTAATGCAGTATAAATGCTATGCAAATAGCTGTTATACTGTATTGTTCAGGGAATGAGAGTTTTTTAAAAAGTCTGCAGGTGTTCCATACAAACATGATTTTCAACAAATATTTTTGATCTGTGGTGGGTTGAATTCACAGATGCAGAACCCAGGGAAATGCAGGGCCAGCTGTACGCACACAACCATCCTGCATGCAGCAATGTCTGTGGCCCTATTCAACTATCAGCTTCTTCAGGGCAGGGGTCATATTTCCTTATCCAACTCTTCTTACGCCTTGCACATTTGTGTGATAACTGAAAAAATAA
>NW_007123552.1:0-614 GCF_000164805.1 Carlito syrichta
AGCTGACTTATCTAGGCAGCTACCTAACTACCCAGCTGGCTAGATAGCTGACTATCTAGCTGGCTTAACCAGCTACACTGTTGGCTAACCAGCTGACTTAACTCACTGACGTCGTTAACCATCCTGGTCGCTATCTAGGTGACCTAACTACCTAACTACCTACCCTGTAAGTTGACTTGCCAGCTCTCTTAACTAGCTGAATTACCCAGGTAGCCAGCTGGTTATCCAACTGACTTAACTAGCTTGCTACCTAGCTAGCCAACTGGCTAGCCAGCTGACTTAACTAGCTGACTTAAATAGCTAGTTACCTAGCTAGCCAGTTGACTTAATTAGTTAGTTAACTAGCTAGCTGCGTAGCTAGCCAGCTGACTTAAATAGTTAGCTGCCAGCTGGCTACTTGACTTATCCAGCTAGTTAACTTAGTTCCTTACTCATTATCTAATGTGCTAACTAGGTGACTTAATTATCTTACTTTACTCATTAGCTAATTAGCTAGATAGCTGAAACAACGAGCTGGCTAACTCAGCTGGTTGGCCAGCTGCCTAGCTGTGTAGCTAGCTAATTAAGTGAACTGGCTAGCCGGTTAGCTAGCTAGTTTAGTAACCTTGTTATGT
>NW_007123553.1:0-697 GCF_000164805.1 Carlito syrichta
TCACCTATTATTTCTGTCTCATACTTTCTACGGCCTCGTCACTAATTCTGTTAAAATTTATTTCTCTTTGAAACATTTACTTGTATAATAGTGACTCAGTTATTTTAATTAGAGGGCAAGTAGCGGTATCCTGTATTTTAGCCCATTTATTTTCATCCATAAAATTGGGCTCGTAGTTGTACACTGGGATGATGGAAAGAGTAAATTCTTTAAAAATGTTTAAAGCATCCGCCACCATTTCTGGCCTATAGTAAGCACAAATCAATGACAACTTTTTTTTCTTTTCTTCCTGTTTGTACTGTAAGGTAGAGCATGAAATTATCTGTAGAAGAGTCTGTAAGGAAAAATACCCTGTCAATTAGAGCCTTTGAAAAAGTGGAAATGTCAGCCGGGCTCAGTGGCTCAGCCTGTAATCCCGTGACTTTGGGAGGCTGAGGTGAATGGATTGCCTGAGCCTGCGGGTTCAAGAGCCACCTGGGCAACTCGGCGAGACCTCATCTCTACAATAAATAAAAAATGAGCCGGGTGTGGTAGCGCGCACCTGGAGTTCCAGCTACTCGGAAGGCTGAGGCGGAAGGATCACCAGAGCCCAGCAGTCGAGGCTGCGGTGGCCGGGAGCGGCCACTGCACTCCAGTCTGGGTGACAGAGTGAGACTCCAACTCAAAAAAAAAAAAGAAGTGAAAATGTCTGTCAGGG
>NW_007123554.1:0-771 GCF_000164805.1 Carlito syrichta
GAGGGACAGAAAACAGTAGAGTTGAATTAATTGTAAAGATGTATTACAAACTTTAGAGCAACCACTAAAAAAGTTTAAAAACATAAATAATATGTTAAAAAAATGAAAGGAAATAAAATATAAAATGGTCAGCCAAAACCAGGAAAAGCAAAGACAAACTGGAAGACAAAAAATAGTAACAAAGAATAAGAACAACAAATAGAAAATGATAACAAATACATTAGATATTAATCCAATAATATCATTCATCAAATTAAATATCAATCATCTAAGTGTACCATTTAAAACAGTGAGTCAAAAAACAAGACCCACCTTTGTGTTGTCTACAAGGAATATGCTTTAAATATAAATACACATATAGATTAAAAATAAATGAATGGAGAAAGTATACAATTCTAGCACTAACCAAAATAAAGTGGGAGTGAGTAGCTATATTAATTTCAGTCAGAGCAGACTTCAGAGAAATGAATGTTATCAGAAATGAAGACGAGTATTACATAATGATAAAAAGGTTACTACTGTAAGAAGACATACTCCTCAACGTGTATGTGCCAAACAACAAAGCATCAAAATACATAAGATTAAAACTGATTGAATTTTAAGGAGAAATTCACAAATCCAATATCATAGTTGGAGATTGTAACCTGCTTCAATCAGAAATGGACATATCGAGGCAATAAAAATCAAGTACACTGTAGAACTCAGAACCATCAGTTAGTTGGATTTAATTGACATTTAAATACTACTTTACCAAACAAAAGCAGAATATGC
>NW_007123555.1:0-644 GCF_000164805.1 Carlito syrichta
CTTATTGAGGCTCCATGACTTTGTTCTCATGACCCAAGTTAGTCTTTTGTTCACTTTACTAGAACTTTTCTGCATGTACAGATCAAACAAAGGTTGAGTAGGCTGCCTATTTCACTGAAGGAACACAATGATTTATGCCATAGGTCTGCAGGAGTCAGACTACTGTGACTGCTGGTCTGACTCTGCTGTCCATTAAGGTAACTACACACACAATGACTTTGGCAATTAATTGAGTGACAGCCTTTGGCCCTTGCCACCTTATGCTCCAATCACTGCCACTGCATTTAGGTTTTCCATATGATTGACTGAGGTTACCACTACAGAGAAGAGCAATCACAAAGCTTTTCAAAGATGTTAGAGCTCTCCTCAAAAATTTATTTCTCAAAATATTGGTGAAGAGTTTATCTTCTGGATTCTCTCAGTGAAGGTGAATAAGTCTTAAATGACAGATTCACCCTAGCATTCTAGTCTTCCTAATCATTTGAATTATTTTTTTCTACATTAAACTAAGAATAATTGATATTTCCAATTTACTCACTGTGGACCATCTTTTGAACCATGTTTCAGTCAACCAACTAAAATGTCAGTGCCCCTCCTAACTCCTTGAACTGTAACATTAATGTAAAATCTCTGCTTTGTGGACC
>NW_007123556.1:0-543 GCF_000164805.1 Carlito syrichta
TAGTTTCCCAGTACCATCCGTCATTTTCTCATAGTATTGCATTGGATGTTCAAGGTCCATTATATGAGTGAGAACATGTGATATTCGGATTTTTGTTTTTGTGAGAGGTCACTCAGTATTATAGACTCTAGTTCCATCCAGGTTGCAGCGAAATTCATGATTTTGTTCTTTTTTATGGCTGCGTAGTATTCCATCGTGTATATGTACCACATTTTTTTAATCCAGTCCTCTTTTGATGGGCAGCAAGGTTGTTTCCAGGTTCTTGCTATTGTGAACAATGCTGCGATAAACATACGTGTGCAGGTATCTTTTTTATAGAGTGATTTGTGTTCTTCAGGGTATATTCCCAGTAGGGGGATTGCAGGATCATATGGAAGGTCAGTTTTTAGAGCTTTTAGGAATCGCCACACTGCTTTCCACAGAGGTTGCACTAGTTTACACTCCCACCAACAGTGTAGAAGTGTTCCCTTTTCACCACACCCTCTCCAGCAGCTGTTATTTTTTGAGTTGTTGATAATTGCCATTCTGACTGGAGTTAGGTGG
>NW_007123557.1:0-757 GCF_000164805.1 Carlito syrichta
AAAGACCAATGAGAAAGAAAATTATCTGCTAGCATTATCTACTAGTTCCAACTTTTCTGTATAATTTCTAAAGCTGTTTATTGATTTTTGTCCTCTCTATAGATCATATGTGTCTGATTTTTTGAAACGCAGGCGATTTTTGATTAGATGTTAGATTTAATTTAATTGTAGGATTTATTTTGAGGAATTTTGGACTTTCTTTGGATATATAATTGAGTTTTCATGTTTCTTAGAAAAAATCTGGCACTCTCTACCTCTTGACTTCTCTACCTCTTGTCCTCCAGAGCAGGCATTACTACAAGTCTAGTATAGCCCAAATACTGATGCTACTGAGGTAATATTCATCTAAATGTTCTTTCTAATATCTATTTGGAGACCTTTCCATTTGCACTGACAAAAACATGAAATATTCCCTGTTCTGTTTGTACACAGGGAATTCTTTAGACTACTGCTCTCTGATGGTGATTTTCTGGCTTTGAAGAAATTTCTTCTCACATATGAACAGATTAGAACTCAGTCAAAGGCTCATGGGAACTCTGTGAAGGTTTCTGAATCTCAATTTTTCTATAGCTCCTTCTCCTACAGTCTTCTGCTCCACAAATTCTAATTGCCTTCAACTTCCTCTACTCTGATGTATTTTTTCTTAATCTTACAATAATGCAAGTTAGGCTTGTTTGGGTTTTTATTTTTACTCTGTGTGGTGACCTGAAAACTGTAAGCAGAGCTGATGTAATTTTAGAGCTCACCTCATTCTTTT
>NW_007123558.1:0-730 GCF_000164805.1 Carlito syrichta
ACTGGGAGGGGATTGAGGGGTTTGCCCACGAGGTAGTCTTTTATTATTATGGGCACAGAGTCCTGTTGAAGCTTGGTTATAGCACAACCAAATAATATCTTAGCACTTTCTTCAGTTTAGAAACATTTGGATGTTTTTAGTATTATGTAACAGCATTTGAGCAGTTTCTCCAACAGGATTTGAACATTGCTTTTGCTAAGATCATAATCGCTTTTCCAGAGTTTTCAATTATCTAAATTTTTATACTAATGTACAGCCCAAATACTTACTACTTTGTAAATCTCCATGTTATTTCGGTTTATATATATTGGGCCCCAAAATCTCTTTTTTCTGTGTGCCTCATTTTAAAGGCTTGGTGATTAAATGTATCAGATTAATCGGATACTTTGATACAGAGTACAGCATTATGTCTTAGGTAGAGAAAATACTAGGGGATTCAATGGAAATACTTTTTTAAAAATATAAAGTAGGTTAAAATATACAGGGAATGTGATTTTATATTTTCTTCAAATATATAAGGGAAACTTTTCTCTAAAAATTGCACGTCTGTAACATTTAATCAAAATTAACAAGCAGAAAATACAGAGTGCACCAAGAAAAATGTATATAAATTTTAAGAATGAGGAAAACTGTATTAAATTACGACACAGTTTTATTTTCTAAAATTTTTAAGATTTATTATGCATTGTGCCTTCTGAATAGCACTTAAATCACTTAGATACACTGAATC
>NW_007123559.1:0-527 GCF_000164805.1 Carlito syrichta
AGTCAATCATAACAAGATATAGTTAATTATAATAAATTTTTTGCATAAATAATAAATATTAAAACGGTAAAGCCAAGTAGAACAATAGATGAAAGTACAGTATTTCATTGAAGGAAAACATTAGAACATGGCATTAAACCTAATTTAGTAGACAAATTCTGTATTGTGCAGGTAAATAAGTATTCACTGTTTCTTTGAGATATATACTTCCATCCCCATAGTGTTATCTATACTATTCTCCCCTTTAGGAGCTATCTCATGTTTTATCTTCTCTGTGATCATTCACAAAGCACCTTTGCTTCTGTAATGTAATCTGGAGCAGGATAAATTTGAATAATATCACATCCTTGACATTGAGGAGAACTCAATGGCCAGATCTATTTGTCCACATGACAGGAACAATGACTAATAAAGAAAAGTTTCAAAAATGAAATGACTTTTAAACTGAGCATTATAGAATAGTTAAGAGTTGATCTAGAAAACAATACGTGAAGGGCAGGTCAAAATAAGAGAATAGTGTAAGCAAA
>NW_007123560.1:0-780 GCF_000164805.1 Carlito syrichta
ATCTTTAAGCCAACTTGCCATATTTAGGAGGGCAGCTTTAAGCTAAACTTAATTTAACAGACATTATAGGCCAAACTCCGTGGCTCAGCCTGTAATCCCAGCACTTTGGGAGGATAGGGCGAGTGGATTGCCTGAGCTTGCGGGTTCAAGAATAGCCTGGGCAACTAAGCAAGACCTCATCTCTACCATAAATCAAAAGTTAGCCAGGTGTGGTAGCGTGAGCCTGTAGTTCTGGCTACTTGGAAGGCTGAAGTAGAAAGATCGCCAGAGCCCTGTAGGTCAACGCTGGTGTGGCCCTGAGTGTGCCACTGCACTCCAGCCTGGGTGATGGAGTGAGACTCTGACTCAAAAAAATTTTTAAAAAGACATTTTAACCCTAAAATTAGATAAACATCTTGTCTCAACATTTCTAAAGTTAAACTCAGCTTTTCTGTTAAAATTTTAAATATTCATGCCTTTTTTCCTCCTCTTTGTGACACGTAGCCACTAATACAAAAATTTTAAAATAAAAAAACCAAAAACATAAACATGATTTCAGCTTGTCTCACCTGTTCTGTGTTTCATCCAGTCAGTTCTACACACATGCAGGTTCCTTGTTCTCAGGTTGTTCTTTCATGAATCCAACTATAGATCTAAATTATTTTCTGAAATATATCAATAAAATTAAAAGCATACAAGTAACTATTCAGTGATATCATCAACATATCATTTACATTGTATGTATTAGATGTTAACAGTACAGTAATCTAGAAATTATTTAAAACATATAGGAACATGTGC
>NW_007123561.1:0-384 GCF_000164805.1 Carlito syrichta
TTTGAAGTTTAAGACTCTATTCTGTTACCCCATGTTCTGGCCTGGCAACAGCTGACTGGGCTTTGTTGCTGCCACTGCCTTGAGAGATAATGAGGAGCTCACTGTCAGGTCCACCGAGGCCATGCCTTTCTGTTTTGTTTCCTTAGCAAGAGGCCGAGATGGGTCACTCTTCATACCTGCCTCCACCTGTAAGTGGCCCTGAGCACTAAGGATTTGCCAGCATCTTGTCATTGTACCTTGTTTTTCATACATTGAGTATCTCAGTTGACTCCAATTAAATGAGCAAGAATTGAGAAAGTTAGCCAGGCTTGGTGGCTCATCCTGTAATCCCGTGCCTTTGGGAAGCTGAAGTGAGTGGTTTGCCTGAACCCACGGGTTTGAGAC
>NW_007123562.1:0-668 GCF_000164805.1 Carlito syrichta
TCGCCAGGACTGGTATGCTTCAAGATGAAGTTCATCTTCAAATTTTTCCCCATAGATGGACTTGCCGCCGGTGCCATGTGCCAAAAACCACATGCTTGCCATCCAACCATTCAGTCTTAGTAAAGCAGTGGAAAAACTGGGAGCCATTTGTGTTAGTAAAGCAGTGGAAAAACTGGGAGCCATTTGTCCAACATTTGCCCTGGACAAGATGCCAGGACTGGTATGCTTCAAGATGAAGTTCATCTTCAAATTTTTCCCCATAGATGGACTTGCCGCCGGTGCCATTATGGCTTGTAAAGTCACCACCCAAGCACATAATCACTGGAATAATTCTGTGAAGATAGAAACCCTTATAACCAAATCCTTTCTCTTCAGTGCTCAGAGCATGAAAGTTTTCTGATCTTTGGAACTTTGTCTACAAACAGCTCGAAGGAGACTCGGCCCAAGGGCTAGCCATCTATGGCGATGTTAAAGAACACAGTGGGGTTGACAATGACTGAAGAGTAAAGGCTCAAGGTGGCAACGTCTGCAAAATCAAGATACATTCTTCACAAATGCTTTTATAAAAATTTCTATTTTAAAGATGTGGGGTACAATTCAGTTAGGTATACAGACGGTCATTGGGTCATTCTAGATGTAGTTCTAATAGGTGATATAAACAGTAAAAT
>NW_007123563.1:0-467 GCF_000164805.1 Carlito syrichta
GCTCAAATGCTTTTAAAAATGACCACACTTAAAACAGTAAAACAATCTTAACAAAGTCAACCCAATAACACATCCTGGTGCATTCGCCCCCAACACACACACAGTCACATACCCTCGGTGCCTGCAGTTGACTTTCTTTTGGCCAACTGATAACAGATGGTAAGTTGGTGAATAAATATTTAATTTATGCAACCCAAATCCTGAAAGTCTGAGTTTCAAGTGTAATGCCTTGCATTCCCGAAGCAAACTGTACAGAAATATATATTTTTTTAAAACTACATTTCCAGCTGTCCTTTAAAAGAAGAAAATGAAAATAAAAGAAAAGCCCACACATATGCATGCACCAAACCAAAGATGCTGAAGACCCTCTGCCAATCAGCATTTCTATAGAGACATTCTTTCGATGATTAAAACAAAAACTCCAGCCAGGCTCGGTGGCTCAGCCTGTAATCCCGCGCCTTTTGGGA
>NW_007123564.1:0-415 GCF_000164805.1 Carlito syrichta
TGTGTACACATTTTGAGAGATGTTATCTATATATTACTTTCTGATGTTGAATTAAATTATGGTAGCAACGGGTAGCATGCTGTTTGCTCAACTGTGATTTCTCCATTTTCTGCCTGTTGTGTGGTGACACTAGCATTCATTTGATTAATGCCACCTTTTGAGCAAATGCCATACCTACAATGTGTATACATTTTGAGGGACACCCCCATATACTGTTTTGTTTCATAATTTAAAGATTTATATCTTTTTTTTTGAGTTGGAGTCTCATTCTGTCGCCCAGACTGGAGTGTAGTGGCCGATCTCGGCCACTGCTACCTCGACATGCTGGGATCCGGCGATCCTTCCACCTCATCCTTCCAAGTAACTGGAACTACAGGCGTGCACTACCATGCCCAGCTAATTTTTATTTATTGTA
>NW_007123565.1:0-616 GCF_000164805.1 Carlito syrichta
CTCCCTTCACTTTTCATCATGAGTAAAAACATTTCTGAGGCCTCACCAGAAGCCAAGAAGAAAACCTGTTTTCTTTATAAATTACCGAGACTGAGGTATTCATTTATAGAAATGCAAAACTGATTCATACAAAGAGAGAAGGTATTCTCTCTCTATAGATATATGCGAATAATAAACGAATTCTCCATTCTTTTTCTCCAAGATGTATCTTTTTTCTATAAATAGAGATTATGTCTATTATTTTAATTAAGATAATGAACACTTTTGCAAGGGCAATTTAGTTCCTCAAAGTAGCACATTTTCTAATTTTCCAATACAGTGTTTTGTTTTGTTTTGTTTAGATGTCTGTATTAGTTAGGGCCCCTGAGAAAGAGAAAGAGAAAGAGATTTATTATGTAAATTGGCCACATGATTATGGAGGTTGAGAAATTCAACCCCAACCATTGCCATCTGCAAGCTGGAGGACCAGAAAAGTCAGTGTTGCAATTTAGTCCAAGTCTGAAAGCCTAAGAACCAGAAGAGCCAATTATGTAAGTCCCACAGGCCCAACAACTATGACTTCAGATGTTAGAGACAGGAAGAGGTGAGAGCTGTGCCAGCTGAAAGCGGGGGGGGG
>NW_007123566.1:0-341 GCF_000164805.1 Carlito syrichta
ATGATAACTTTTTGTAATAAATGATAACAAATCAGTGGCAATATACACCATAGTTAAGATTTTTCTTTCTTTTTTATATTATAAATATGTAGGGTACAATTCAGGGTTAAGTATACAAACGTTGATTATGCAGTTACCCTTGTTAATGAGGTAAGGATTTTTCAAATAATATGTGTTCTGAAATCAGTAAAGTTTATTAAAAACAAAAAATCATGAAAAACCTGGTTTTATAACACAAATGTCAGTATATTTTAATTTTAAAAAATCTATATTTTCCCACATTAGGAGCTTTACAAGGGAAAGTCATGTAATATTTTAACTAGTTGATTGAAAACAGCTGA
>NW_007123567.1:0-421 GCF_000164805.1 Carlito syrichta
CCCTCCGCTTCAGCCTTCCAAGTAGCTGGAACTACAGGCGCGCACTACCACATCCGGCTAATTTTTTTGATTTATTGTAGAGATGGGGGTCTCGCCAAGTTGCCCAGGTGGGTCTTGAACCTGTGGGCTCAGGCAATCCACTCACCACAGCCTCCCAAAGTGCGAGATTACAGGCTGAGCCACCGAGCCCGGCTGCAATTGCTTCTTTTTTTTTTTTTTTTTTTGAGTTGGAGTCTCACTGTCGCCCAGACTGGAGTGCAGTGGCCACTTCTGGCCACTGCAGCCTCGACCTGCTGGGCTCCGGTGATCCTTCCGCCTCAGTCTTCCAAGTAGCTGGAACTACAGGCGTGCACTACCACGCCCGGCTAATTTTTGATATATTGTAGAGATGAGGTCTTGCCAAGTTGCCCAGGCAGGTCTC
>NW_007123568.1:0-532 GCF_000164805.1 Carlito syrichta
AATGTATTGTTTGTGTACATGGGCCCCAGATTTTGAAACTGAAAGTCACAAATTAATTCCTTTGCTATCTGTGTTCTACAATGACATCTTTTATACAGTGACTCTGTCAGGACAGGCTATGTTATGTTGTAAAAACAAATATCCCAACACTCTGTGGCTTAACATAGCAAATATCTACCTCTCTCCCTCATTCTACCTGGCCAGTATGGACGGGGAGCTTTCATCTAGTCTTTCAGAAATCAAGGCAGACACTAGCTGAATCTTAACACGTGCTTCCACAGTTATCCATCAGGTGAAGATAAGATATTGGTATGTGAGTTATCTTTTAAAGCTTCTGCCAGGAATAAAACACATGTCACAGCAGAGGCTGAAGAGAATAGCCTGATATAGCAGATACAGAAAAATACCCAGAAGGAAAAAGTATCCTGGGATACTGTCTTAGTCTGCTCTGGATGCTGAAACAAAATACTACAGATTGAGTGGCTTAAACAGAAATTCTTTTTCTCATAGTTTCTAGAGGCTGGAAGTCCAA
>NW_007123569.1:0-599 GCF_000164805.1 Carlito syrichta
CCTCCCAAGTACTGGGATTAGAGGCATGAGCCGCCATGCCTGGCCCAGATTTTCTTTAAATACATACCACCTCCCAACATATGTTAATTTTAAGACCAATACTGTTTAGAGATATTTTCTTAATTTATCTATTAAGTGGGTTTACATTCTAATGCATAGACCCAATTCAAACTGGCTCACAGTGGAAAGATATTTGTATGTCGGCCAATTTCGCATACCGTGATTTCTCCTAATTCTTTTCCCATCAATATTTCCCTAACACATACTTTCTCCTCCAGTTTTTCTTTTCCTGTAAAATTTTCACATCTTAGCTATCATAACTCACTTTTGTATTCTAAGAGCTCTTATCTGCACACAGATTTTTCTGCTCCTTTTCCCTTTTGCTAAGATTATGGAATTATTTGTGAGAAAAGAAAAATTACTGCTCCTGTATGGTGACTTCTACCCACCACTGCAGTTGAAAGTAGAGACAGTGAGAAACATTCACTGATTTGGATGAGGCCAAAGTCACCTGTAACTACTCTTCAGTCGTGTGATGGCTCTCAGTCCAGGTTGTCTGTTACAGTCTCCCAGGGCTTTAAAAAATTCTGGGTGCCTGA
>NW_007123570.1:0-695 GCF_000164805.1 Carlito syrichta
AAAGAGATAAATAAGGATGGGCGCTGTGCTCACGCCTATAATCCCAGCACTCAGAGAGGCAGAGTTGAGAAGATTGCCTGAGCCCACAGGTTCAAGACCAGCTTAGGCAACTTGGTGAGACCTCATTTTTCTTAAATAAATAAATAAAAATAAAATAAAATATCTAAGAAAAATTAAAAAGTATTAAATAAAATGACCAGAATCTTTGAAAACCTTAGAGGAGATGCTGATTTAAGAGGTAGGTGGTAAAATTATGTACCATCTTCACTAAGTTGCAGAGAGGAAGGGAATTCCAGCCCCTGGAGCTCAGGTGTGGGATGGACCAGAGCCCAGAAGGCCTCAGTCAGACTGTCTCACGTCAAGACACAAAAACTAAGGAGCTGCAGGGTGTTCCCTCCCTACCCTCTCCTCAAGAAGCCCTAGCCTGTGTTCAGCAGGTAGTGTGTAAAGCCTACAGTTTGGAGCTAAAACTTGGAGCAAGAGCTCCAAGCCCCAGGTGCTAGACTCTGGAGTGGGGTTGAATGGTGACCCCATAATAAACATCTACATCCTAACACCTGAAACTTTTGAATGTGACTGTATTTGAAGAAAGGATCTTTGCAGATATAGCACATTTGAGACTTTCAGCATGGACTTTCTTGAATAATAGATTCTCCAGATGGACCCTAAATCCATAGCAAGTGTCCTTATGAGAA
>NW_007123571.1:0-616 GCF_000164805.1 Carlito syrichta
GAGAGGCACTTTCCCCTCCTCACCATTTCCCCAAGTCTGTGTGGCGATTTTTCCACTATCTGCCTTCATGTTGTTACTAATTCTCAAATCTAAGAGATGGACTGAGTTATTTTTAAATGGGTAGACTGAAAAGGCACCAAAAGCATTCTCACAGTCCAACACGTTCATCCTCAGAGCACTCTTATTTGGCCGGCCAGGAGAAACTCTGGCTCTGCAAAAGTCAAGCCGAAAGCAAATTTCATCCCTTTCCTTGTACCAAAAAGAAAAACAGCAAAAATGGTTTTACAAGAAGTCCAAGACTCTTTAACATGAATTTAAACTTCTTTCTGAAAGCTAAGGATATTCCTTCTCAAAGCTTTGTGTTTTCAAGGATAACAGGAGAGGTAAGGAGAGCAAGGGAGCAGGAGCAGGAGCAGGAGCAGTAGAGAGCCAGGATATATTCATTCTATTTTTAAAACACTCGCCCACAGTTTGAAGTAAAGGAACACTCTGATTCTGTACTCCAACCTCTATCACCTTCTGCTGAACACAAGAACCAGAACCTGCACACATACACGGCACCGCTTCTGGATTTGGGGACTGCCGGGCGCCAATACTCCAAGGACAGGCGAGCTCA
>NW_007123572.1:0-747 GCF_000164805.1 Carlito syrichta
CAGGACCAGATGGCTTTCCAGCAGAATTCTACAAGACATTTAAGGAGGAACTGATTCCAATCCTACTGAAGCTATTTCAGGCGATTGTGAAAGATAGAACCTTCCCCAAATAATTTTATGAAGCTAACATCACATTGATACCCAAGCCAGGTAAAGATCCAACAAAAAAAGAGAACTACAAGCCGATATCTTTGTTGAGCATAGATGCTAAAATTCTCAACAAGATCCTAGCAAGCCGAATTCCACAATACATCTCAAAAATCATTCATTATGACCAAGTAGGATACATCCCTGGGATGCAAGACTGGTTCAACATTCATAAAACCATAAATGTAATTAAGTACATCAACAGATATCAAAACAAAAACCACATGATCATATCATTAGATGCAGAAAAAGCTTTTGATAAAATCCAGCACCGCTTCTTGATAAAAACTCTTGAACATCTAGGCATACAGGGAACATACCTCAAAGTAGTAAAAGCCATCTACGAGAAATCCACAGCCAACATACTCCTAAACGGACAAAAATTGGAACCATTTCCCCTGAAAACTGGAACAAGATAAGGATGCCCATTCTCACCCATCCTGTTCAACATAGTATTGGAAGTCCTGGCTAGGGTGATCAGAGAAGAGAAGGCAATCAGGGGTATCCAAATAGGAATAGAGGAAGTCAAATTATCTCTCTTTGCAGATGACATGATTGTATACCTTGAAAACCCAAGAGAATCTGTCAAAAACCTTCTTT
>NW_007123573.1:0-654 GCF_000164805.1 Carlito syrichta
GGGATTGTTTGTTACTGCTCCTTCTCCAGGAATTAGGCCCCCTTTCGGCCCTTTTTCTATCTCACAGTTTATAGGTCAGAAACACCTCTCCTGGCTACCTTTCTCCAGCTACCAAGCACACATGTACGGGATGTGATCATTCAGGTGAATTTACCACCACAAGGAATTTGGATAAATCCGTGGATTATCTACTTTGTGTTTCACTCCCAGGGAGCAGGAACAAAACCTGCTGTACTCAATAATACTTCCTCAGCACCTGGTCCAACCCAGCCCAAGTTTGATGAACAAATAAATGAACAGCCACAGGTGACTGGGTCATGGATGGACACATGAATGACACAACTGGGGTGAGACAGATCTCTCCAGAAAATGCAAATCTGGTGATGCTTGAACTACTTGGTGGTGGGAAAGGGAAACCAAAGCGTGAACAGTATTCTGGAAAGAAAGCAGGGAAGAAGGTGGAGGAACAGGAGAAGGGAGGAACAGACCAGGGCTGGAGAAAGAAGAGACAAAACAAAATGGGCAGAGATAAAAGAGAAAGGGAGAGACTTCTACATCCAGTCTAGATGGAGTACTAAGCACTGGATTTAGCCTCCCCCTAAAAGCCACCAAAAAAAAAAATTACTTCAATATATGTAACAGAACACTGATTTT
>NW_007123574.1:0-646 GCF_000164805.1 Carlito syrichta
CGATCTCCTTGCTGATTTTTTGTCCTGATGATCTGTCTAAGGTTGTGAGTGGTGTATTAAAGTCCCCAGTTATTATGGTGTTAGAGTCAATGTCTTTCTTTAGTTTTCCTAGAAGTTGCTTTATGAATGTTGGTGCGCCTATGTTGGGTGCATATATGTTTAGGATAGATATTTCTTATTGATGGAATGAACCTTTTATCATTATGTAGTGGCCCTCTGTATCTTTTTTAATTTTTGATAGTTTAAATGGTATTTTGTCTGAAATTAGGATCGCGACTCCTCCTTTCTTTTGTGTTCCATTCGCCTGAAAATTTGTTTCCCATCCTCTTACTTTGAGTCTGTGTATGCCCTTTCTAGTGAGATGGGTCTCTTGAAGGCAGTATATTGTTGCCTGGTGATATTTTATCCATTTTGTCATTCTATGTCTTTTCAGTGGTGCGTTTAGTCCATTCACATTCAGACTAATTATTGAAATGTGAGAGTTCATCCCTATCATGGAGTTCTTATTGAGTTATTGTTCTTCCACTTGGTTTTTTCTTTTTTCTTTTTCTTTTTTTTTTTTTTTGTCTTTCTTTTGCTTTTGGGGTTGGTTCGTGTATATTTTATTCTTTTCCCTGTACTCTTGTGAAGAACGTTGTTCTTTTTT
>NW_007123575.1:0-373 GCF_000164805.1 Carlito syrichta
TCCATTCACTCACCCACCCACCCACCCACCCAGTCATTAATCTATCCACCCACCCATCTAACCAGTCATCCATCCAACCATCCACCCACCCACCCATCCACCAACCCATCCACTCACCCAGTCATCCATCCATCCAGCCATCCACCCACTCACCCAGTCATCCATCCATCCATCCATCCATCCATCCACCCACCCACCCATTCACCAACCCATCCACTCACCCAGTCATCCATCCATCCATCCATCCATCCATCCATCCATCCATCCATCCATCCATCCACCCACCCACCCATCCACCAACCCATCCACTCACCCGGTCATCCAGCCATCCATCCATCCATCCATCCGACTCAGTCAGCTACCTATCCATTCA
>NW_007123576.1:0-565 GCF_000164805.1 Carlito syrichta
TGGTTTCTTTGGCTTTGCAGAAGCTTGTCAGTTTAATAAGGTCCCACTTGTCTATTTTCTCTCTTATGAACTGTGGGTTTTGGGTTTTGTTCAGGAATTGGATGCCAGTTCCGATTTCCATGAGGGTATTTCCTTCATTTTCTAAGGTTCTTATGGTTTGAGGTTTTACATTTAGGTCTCTGATCCATTTGGAATTAACCTTTGTGCATGGGGATAGATAGGGGTCCTGTTTCAATCTTCTGCATGTGGTCAGCCAGTTTTCCCAGCACCATTTACTGAATAGGTTCTCCTCTCCCCAGTGGTAGGTGGTGGAGGCTTTATCAAAGATGAGTTGGTTGAGAAATTGAGGTTTTGCTTCTGGAATCTCAATTCTATTCTATTGATCTACATGCCTGTTCCTATACCAATACCAAGCTGTTTTGATGATTGTAGCTTTATAGTAAAGTTTGAAGTCTGGTAATGTGATACCACCTGCTTTGTTTTTTTTGCTGAGGATTGTTCTGGCTATTCTTGGATGTTTGTGTTTCCATATGAATTCCTATATTGTTTTTTCTAGGTCTGAGAA
>NW_007123577.1:0-693 GCF_000164805.1 Carlito syrichta
ACCCGACGGGGCCCCACCACCCTCTACTAGAGCAAGTCTGCACCTGGGCTGCACATTAAAGTCACAAAAAGAGGTTTCACAACAGATGCCTGGTTCCCATTCCCGGAAGCTGATTTAGTTATCCTAGGACATGGTCAGGCACCCAGATTTTTTAAAGCACTGGGAGACTGTAACAGACAACCTGGACTGAGAGCCATCACACGACTGAAAAGTAGTTACAGGTGATTTCGGCCTCATCCAAGTCAGTGAATGTTTCTCATCTGTCTCTACTTTCAGCTGCAGTGGTGGGTAGAAGTCACCATACAGGAGCAGTAATTTTTCTTTTCTCACAAATAATTCCATAATCTTGGCAAAAGGGAAAAGGAGCAGAAAAATCTGTGTGCAGGTAAGAGCTCTTAGAATACAAAAGTGAGTTACGATAACTAAGATGTGAAAATTTTACAGGAAAAGAAAAACTGGAGGAGAAAGTATGTGTTAGGGAAATACTGATAGGAAAAGAATTAAGAGAAATCACGGTATGCGAAATTGGCTGCCATACAAATACCTTTCCACTGTGGACCAGTTTGAATTGGGTCTATGCATTAGAATGTAAACCCACTTATTAGACAAATTAAGAAAATATCTCTAAACAGTATTTAGTCTTAAAATTAACATATGTTGGGAGGTGTTATGTATTTAAAGAAAATCTGGGCC
>NW_007123578.1:0-417 GCF_000164805.1 Carlito syrichta
CCGTGGAGGCTGGTGCCCGTGTTCCTGAATGTTCATTATTTCTTCTTCTGAGAGACTTGGTCTCCTGGCCTTGAGGACTGGGTGTAGGGGTGCAGTTTTGCTCTGTTGGACAAGGGAAGGGTATGGTGTCTCCTCCCTCCATCCGTGGGGTGTCCGTGGGATGGTGGCATCCACCCTCATCAGCTTTCCCCTCTCATCAGGACCCAGGATGAGCATGTGGTTCATTCCTCCTTGACAGAAGAGGACGCAGAATTTTCCAGAATGCAGGCCAAGCTGGAAACTCCCAGACTGGCTCCGGAAACCTCGCTCTTGCATTCTGGTGCCTTCCAGAAACGGGCCTCTGAGGGCAAGCTGGGCTGGCTGGTTCTGTCCAGGTAATGTATATGGGTCTCCCGACTTGGAGACAGAATGGCAGGG
>NW_007123579.1:0-544 GCF_000164805.1 Carlito syrichta
AACTGGTTGCCAGTTCCAATTTCCATAAGGGTGTCTCCTGTGTTTTCTAAGATTCTTATACTTTGAGGTTTTACTTTTAGGTCTGTGATTCATTTAGAGTTAATTCAAAATCCTTTTTATTTGTGCATAACTACTTTTTCCATTCAGGAAAATAATCATCTAGGTGACTTGTTGTAGCCAACCAGATCTGGTGATAGCTAGCAGGTCCAGTGTGGCGATTTCTGAAAAAGCTAGAAACTGACCTTCCATATGATGACACAATTCCCCTATTGGGAATATACCTGGAGGAACTCAAATCATTTTACAAAAAAGTTACCTGCACATGTATATTTATTGCAGCTCTATTCACAATAGCAAAAACATAGAATCAACCATGTTGCCCATCGAAGCTGGACTGGATTTTAAAAAGTGGTACATATACACAATGGAATATTATGCAGCCATAAAGAAAGACAAACATATGGACTTTGCAGCAACTTGGATGGGTTCTGCATCACAGAATTTTTTTTCCTAAAAAGTCGTATACTTTATTATCAAAAATTTA
>NW_007123580.1:0-752 GCF_000164805.1 Carlito syrichta
GTCACAATCAGTAACAGACTGGTCTGCCACTTGGAAGTACAACTAACTTTCTCAGTAGATTTGTCATGCCCGTGGCAGACCATGAAGTTGATGATATTGATAGCTCGTTTTAGTTTGGTAATTCAGGGTAATTAAATTTATAGATCAAATTAGTTTGTGTTTTATTATGCAGGCCATCATCTCTTTTCATGAATGAATTCACAGCTCACCAGAATATGGTTGAGTCTAAAATAGACACTAAAATAGAGATTCATGACTACTAATAAATTTTCTACTCAATATGAATGTAAACAAGTCTGAAAATTAAGACAAATTGCAATCAGCACTTATCACAAAAAACAAGCTGTTGTAAATGAAGGCTGTAAGCAGAAATCATCTAGTTCCTAACTGTTTTGAGTTTTCAAATCTATCAAAATTAATGTTCATGTTCAAGATGTCATTTTAATTTGCAGAAGTGTCTGAAAATTTGCATTTGATTAAGAAGTGTTGAATGTTTGATTATTTACTTTCAAGTTTAAGTTAAAGAAGGGACTTCATTTTTACTTTGTTATCCCTTTGAAGAGACATGTTTTGTTTTAATCCTTTGGAATATCTGGTAATGATATTTACTGTTTAAGATAGTCTTACATTTCAGATGGCACAAAGAATATGCTTATCTTTATCAAAATTATTAGCCAAAAGAGGTAAAATTCCTGACTTTTAGTAGAGAGGGGTCTAAATATTTATGTTTCAAAAGTTCCTACAGTGACTGA
>NW_007123581.1:0-756 GCF_000164805.1 Carlito syrichta
CTGAGTGCTGGCGATCCTTCCGCCTCAGCCTTCCAAGTAGCTGGAACTACAGGTGCGCGCTACCACGCCTGGCTTTTTTTTATTGTAGAGATGAGGTCTCGCCAAGTTGCCCAGGTGGTCTTGAACCCGCGGGCTCAGGCAATCCAGTCACCTCTTGTCGTTCTGTTTCTTCTAAGGGGCAGAGGTTGGGGTGGACCTGAGAAGCAGGTGAAGCCCAGGGGTCTGGGATCCCTGAAAGACAAAGACTAATCACAGGACTGTAGAACTCTTTCTCTCTCCAAATGGTCCCACTGTGTTAAAAGCCTATTTACTGCAGGTCATTTTACCTAGTACATCAGGTCATATTTTCACCAGAATGTGGCAAGGCATACTAAAAGACATTAAGCATAATTTGGAGAGACGGAACAACATAAAACCAGAATTAGCTATGACAAGAATGTTGGAATTATACCTGATTTAAAAAAAAATCTATGATCAATATGCTAAGGGCATTAATGGGAATAATAGATAACTTGCAAGTATAGGTCAATAATGTAAACAGAGATGAAAATTCTAAGAAAGAATCACAGAGTTGTTGCAGATAAAAACAACTAACAGAAATGATGAATATCTTTGATGGACTCATTAGCAAACTGAACATGTCTGAAGAAAGAATATCTGAGCTTGTGAATATGACAATAGAAACTTCCAAAATAGTAAAGGGAAGAGAAAAAAGAACTACAGAAATCAGAATGAGGGAACAGTATTTAGAAAAGG
>NW_007123582.1:0-699 GCF_000164805.1 Carlito syrichta
CATCGTGCACACGACACGACACAGACACGCAGCCACCTAGACCCACATGCATGCGCCGTCCACCTCAAATCAGTGTGGGACACACCATGCATACATATGTAGAATGTTTGAGCTCCGAAATGCTGAACATACACACAGACTGTGCACAGAGTTATTTATAAAATTCCAGAGGTGGAAGAATGGGGAGCGAGCGGTAATTGCTACACAGTGGTCTCCTGAGAGGCAGAGACTGGAGGGAGGAGGTGCCAAGTGCTTCACCTATGGAGAGAAGCACAGCCCAGTCCAGTGAGCACAGTACTGGGAGAAGTGTCTCGGGGGTTTCTGACGTGGGGTCCCAGAGAGAGTCCCTGCAACCCTCGGTGCATGTGCATGCGTGCGTGTGCACGCACCCCCACCCACATACACACACACACACACACACACACACATGGGCCAGGGGCGAGCCCACTCCCACAGAATAAAACAGCAAGGAGTCAGGCAAGCAGTCAGTGGCTGGGGCAGGAAAAGGTCATCTCTGGCGACAAGCGTTGGTGCCAGAAGAACAGTGGGGCCCCGCTGGTGGTGTGGCTGGTTGGTGGGGGACGGCACCTTCCAGAAGGGCAGCCTCCGCCCAGCTGTGATCCTTCTACATCTTATCTTTCATGTTTGCATCTCATTGATGGCTCTGATGATGATGTGGGGCAATCCAGGGTGTGCCTT
>NW_007123583.1:0-314 GCF_000164805.1 Carlito syrichta
CGAGGTCGATATTTAGAGCTTTTAGGAATTGCCACACTGCTTTCCACAGAGGTTGCACTAGTTTACACACCCACCAACAGTGTAGAAGTGTTCCCTTTTCACCACATCCCCTCCAGCATCTGTTATTTGTTGAGTTATTGATAATGACCATTCTGACTGGAATTAGGTGGTATCTCAGTGTAGTTTTAATTTGCATCTCCTTGATGATTAGTGAGGTTGAACATTTCTTCATGTGTCTGTTGGCCACTCAGATGTCTTCCTTTGAGAAGTATCTGTTCATATCTTTTGCCCACTTTATAATGGGGTTGTTTGAT
>NW_007123585.1:0-750 GCF_000164805.1 Carlito syrichta
AAACAGATTAAGCTACTGTGAGCTCAAAACATAGAAACTCTGAGATCGGGATGAACACAAGCTAACTATAGAAGCTCATTGCTCCCATTCTTCCACAAACTGCAGTTTTGGCTTTCACACAACTTATAATTCAAACTTGTGTCACATCTAAGAGCCTTGGTATTGGTCACAGGCTTCTGGGTCATGATCTTAGGATTCATTGAAGGTGCAAATTGTAGATATAGTTTTAGAAGACAGCCGTTTTGCTGAAAGAATGCAGCTAGATTACTTGCAAGTAGCCCACTGTGAACTTTGAACTGGGCCACATTCCAAACATTCTGGGATGGGCCAATTTCATTTGTAAAGTACATAATTAAGCTTCTATAGAATTGTTTAACTTGGCATAAATCAATCATCTTAGGATGAAAAAGGTTTATAGAATATGTCAGTCACGGATTAGGGTATTCTTTGTTATGGGATTTTAAGACTATATGAAAAAGGGTTTAAAGGCAACCATTGATTAAGTTTTCATGGATTAAGGTTACTTGTGGTGGGGGACGCCCCTCCCACATCTGACTTTGTGTATAAAAGACCCGTTGTAATTCCTAATGACACACATCGCTTCTGCACTAGACTGGAGTCCAGTCTCTTTCTTTCTCTTCTTCCCCCCAATCACCGACGCCATCTCCAACTTTGGGGGTACCCTGAACCCGGCTGGAGCAGGACTCC
This sequence comes from Carlito syrichta, assembly GCF_000164805.1. NCBI lineage: Eukaryota > Metazoa > Chordata > Mammalia > Primates > Tarsiidae > Carlito > Carlito syrichta. Next base: position 709 of record NW_007123585.1, read on the forward strand.
AGCACCCTAATATCAAAACCAGATTAAGACATCAAAAGAAAG